>NC_048565.1:87133284-87400784 GCF_013265735.2 Oncorhynchus mykiss | reverse complement strand
CATTTAAACTACAGGGTCCCCGGGCGAGACGTACATGTGACAGAAGAAACAGAGGAGCATCTGTAGATAGTGCATAAGTACATAATAATAGGAATTTTCTTCCTCTCTTCCTCTCTTCTCCTCTCCTCCGCTTCTCTCCTCCCTGATTGATCTGTGGAGGATGGTGATTTGTTTTACGGCTGTGATCGAGGACAAAGATGAATCACACACACTGGTTAGCAGACCTGGATTCAAACACAATTTGAAATCATTCAAACGTTTCATGCATTTGCTCAAGCCTGTCTGGAATAACATACTATTCAAAATACCGTTTGAACCCAGCTCTGCTGCTTAGCGACGCTGCAATATGAAGATTGTCTCAGAGAGATCTGTGGTAGACGGTGCCAAGACGTGACTCCCCACGTGGCTGGCCGGCCAGCTCGGCCAATGACAGCTGTCTGATATGTCTGGTGTGGATTAACTGAAAGATTATTTCAGTGGTAGCAGTTTCTCTGGCCGAGGAGTCGCGTTCCCTTGGATGATTCACTGTGTCCCCGAACCATATGCACTGCTTCTATGGAGCATCCAACAAGCGGAGATGGAAGCTAATCAAAACCAGTTAGATTTAAATTACAGTACAGTTCAAGGACAAGGTTGAACAAATATTTTATTAATGTTTAGGATTGAGAAATATTTACATTATTCATAGAATTAATGCAAAGAGAAAATATCTGTGTCCTTTCATAGAGTTTATGTGCATGGCCAGTTTTACTAAATGAATGATATGTACCCATTGTTTTGAAGAATATAACTTGGCTCATGAGCTTAGTTCATCTGTCGTACCCCTTCAGAACCCCCCCAAAATATTGTTTACTACAATGAGTGTAATAATGTAAATGTAAACAAACAATGTGCAGCCTTAAAACACGGTAAAAAATCTCATTTTGATTTAATGGACGGTCGGTCATTGCATCCATAGCTCTGTCTATAGAGTAGTACCATTCCTACAGCCCATCACTGAGCCTTTTACTGAAACAGGTAGTTCGCATTAATGTTTCAACTGTGGATTTCCCCTTTAACGTGCAACTGGTGCATGGAACAAAAGTACACCCACTTAAAAATGTGAATAAATGATGTGCTGGAAAAAAGATATATTGTTTTAACATTCAAGCTTTCGACATGAACAGTATAGCAAAGAAAACTGTTGATTTCTACCCAAACACTGTTAGTGTAGAAGATGCAGAAGATTAGTGGTTAATTGCTCTGATTAATTTATATTAACCAGATTATTACCAGATTATTAGGCCTACCCTAGTCTAAATGCCAGATGGCATGTCCTTCTACAATTGGTCCTGTGTTAATGACTGTGTCTAATAGCCATTCATGTCATGGCATTTCTTTGGTAACGTAAAACAAACTCAGATATTAGATATTGTTCACAGTAATCCATCATTTTCAACCCCCCCCCCCCCCAGAAAGACACAGTATTGTATTATTAATTAACCTATCTAAATAGCCCTTGTTCTATGGAGAGAAATTAAATAATGCCGTACCGGTATAGACTAACTATCTGATTCATTTAATATTCTTCCCACCACAGCTAAATCAGACTCAGAACAGAACAGAAATGAAATGATAAACTTTTCCACTAATGCAGAGTAAAAAGGTTTATCCACCCAGGTCCCACGCTGTTCTAGTCCCTATATAGTGCACTACTTTTGACCAGGGCCCGTAGGGAACCCGCTAGTCAAACGCAGTACACTGTATAGGGAACAGGGTACCATTTGAGCCGTGTCCTATGTTCCATGCAGCTACGGCCTCCAGTGATGACCAGTCAAATTGGATTAAGTCTGTGGAGGCTTGGGGGTTCTCTACAGCTGCTGCTGCTTGATAGGGGGGTTTAGGTGAGCTGCAAAGTGTTAACTTGGCCCCACTTAAAAGACTAGCACAGACACACATTTATATTCTATAGCCAACCACTGGCACTGGCAGGTTACAATGCCAGCAGAGTAGGATAGTAGTCATGTCGCTAATGAAAAACAATGCAGAAAATCTATATATGTGGAGTGGATATTGTTTGTTTCAATAGATATTAATCATGTATATTAATCTCTACTGTCTCTACCACTACTCTACTGTGTTATAAGGATAAAGATTACTACTACTACTACTCTACTGTGTTAAAAGGATACAGACTACTACTACTCTACTGTGTTATAAGGATAAAGACTACTTCTACTACTACTACTACTACTGTGTTATAAGGATAAAGATTACTACTACTACAACTACTCTACTGTGTTAAAAGGATACAGACTACTACTACTCTACTGTGTTATAAGGATAAAGATTACTACTACTACTACTCTACTGTGTTATAAGGATAAAGATTACTACTACTACTACTCTACTGTGTTATAAGGATAAAGATTACTACTACTACTACTCTACTGTGTTATAAGGATAAAGATTACTACTACTCTACTGTGTTATAAGGATAAAGATTACTACTACTACTACTCTACTGTGTTATAAGGATAAAGACTACTACTACTCTACTGTGTTATAAGGATAAAGATTACTACTACTACTACTCTACTGTGTTATAAGGATAAAGATTACTACTACTACTACTCTACTGTGTTATAAGGATAAAGATTACTACTACTCTACTGTGTTATAAGGATAAAGATTACTACTACTACTACTACTACTACTGTGTTATAAGGATAAAGACTACTGCTACTCTACTGTGTTATAAGGATAAAGATTACTACTACTCTACTGTGTTATAAGGATAAAGACTACTACTACTCTACTGTGTTATAAGGATAAAGATTACTACTACTCTACTGTGTTATAAGGATAAAGATTACTACTACTACTACTCTACTGTGTTATAAGGATAAAGATTACTACTACTACTACTCTACTGTGTTATAAGGATAAAGACTACTACTACTCTACTGTGTTATAAGGATAAAGACTACTACTACTACTCTACTGTGTTATAAGGATAAAGACTACTTCTACTACTACTACTACTACTACTACAACTCTACTGTGTTATAAGGATAAAGATTACTACTACTACTACTCTACTGTGTTATAAGGATAAAGATTACTACTACTACTACTCTACTGTGTTATAAGGATAAAGATTACTACTACTACTACTCTACTGTGTTATAAGGATAAAGATTACTACTACTACTACTCTACTGTGTTATAAGGATAAAGATTACTACTACTACTACTCTACTGTGTTATAAGGATAAAGACTACTACTACTCTACTGTGTTATAAGGATAAAGATTACTACTACTACTCTACTGTGTTATAAGGATAACGACTACTACTACTCTACTGTGTTATAAGGATAAAGATTACTACTACTACTACTCTACTGTGTTATAAGGATAAAGATTACTACTACTACTACTCTACTGTGTTATAAGGATAAAGACTACTACTACTCTACTGTGTTATAAGGATAAAGATTACTACTACTACTACTCTACTGTGTTATAAGGATAAAGACTACTACTACTCTACTGTGTTATAAGGATAAAGATTACTACTACTCTACTGTGTTATAAGGATAAAGACTACTACTACTCTACTGTGTTATAAGGATAAAGACTACTACTACTACTACTCTACTGTGTTATAAGGATAAAGACTACTACTACTCTACTGTGTTATAAGGATAAAGACTACTACTACTACTACTCTACTGTGTTATAAGGATAAAGACTACTACTACTCTACTGTGTTATAAGGATAAAGACTACTACTACTACTCTACTGTGTTATAAGGATAAATACTACTACTACTCTACTGTGTTATAAGGATAAAGACTACTACTAGTACTACTACTACTACTACTACTACTGTGTTATAAGGATAAATATTACTACTACTACTACTCTACTGTGTTATAAGGATAAAGATTACTTCTACTACTACTACTACAACTCTACTGTGTTATAAGGATAAAGACTACTACTAGTACTACTACTGTGTTATAAGGATAAATATTACTACTACTACTACTACTGTGTTATAAGGATAAATATTACTACTACTACTACTGTGTTATAAGGATAAAGACTACTACTACTACTACTACTCTACTGTGTTATAAGGAGAAATATTACTACTACTACTCTACTGTGTTATAAGGATAAATAGTACTACTACTACTACTCTACTGTGTTATAAGGATAAAGATTACTACTACTACTCTACTGTGTTATAAGGATAAAGACTACTACTAGTACTACTGTGTTATAAGGATAAAGATTACTACTACTACTCTACTGTGTTATAAGGATAAATATTACTACTACTACTACTCTACTGTGTTATAAGGATAAAGACTACTACTAGTACTACTGTGTTATAAGGATAAAGATTACTACTACTACTACTCTACTGTGTTATAAGGATAAAGACTACTACTACTCTACTGTTATACGGATAAAGACTACTACTACTCTACTGTGTTATAAGGATAAAGATTACTACTACTCTACTGTGTTATAAGGATAAAGACTACTACTACTCTACTGTGTTATAAGGATAACGACTACTACTACTCTACTGTGTTATAAGGATAAAGACTACTACTACTCTACTGTGTTATAAGGATAAAGACTACTACTACTACTACTCTACTGTGTTATAAGGATAAAGACTACTACTACTCTACTGTGTTATAAGGATAAAGACTACTACTACAACTACTCTACTGTGTTATAAGGATAAAGACTACTACTACTCTACTGTGTTATAAGGATAAAGACTACTACTACTAATCTACTGTGTTATAAGGATAAAGACTACTTCTACTACTACTACTACTACTACTACAACTCTACTGTGTTATAAGGATAAAGACTACTACTACTACTACTCTACTGTGTTATAAGGATAAAGACTACTACTACTCTACTGTGTTATAAGGATAAAGACTACTACTAGTACTACTACTACTACTACTTCTACTACTACTGTGTTATAAGGATAAATATTACTACTACTACTACTCTACTGTGTTATAAGGATAAAGATTACTTCTACTACTACTACTACTACTACAACAACTCTACTGTGTTATAAGGATAAAGACTACTACTAGTACTACTACTGTGTTATAAGGATAAATATTACTACTACTACTACTGTGTTATAAGGATAAAGACTACTACTACTACTACTACTCTACTGTGTTATAAGGAGAAATATTACTACTACTACTCTACTGTGTTATAAGGATAAATAGTACTACTACTACTACTACTCTACTGTGTTATAAGGATAAAGATTACTACTACTACTCTACTGTGTTATAAGGATAAAGACTACTACTAGTACTACTGTGTTATAAGTATAAATATTACTACTACTACAACTCTACTGTGTTATAAGGATAAAGACTACTACTAGTACTACTGTGTTATAAGGATAAAGATTACTACTACTACTACTACTACTACTCTACTGTGTTATAAGGATAAAGACTACTACTACTACTACTACTACTCTACTGTGTTATAAGGATAAAGACTACTTCTACTACTACTACTGTGTTATAAGGATAAAGATTACTACTACTACTCTACTGTGTTATAAGGATAAATATTACTACTACTACTACTACTGTGTTATAAGGATAAAGACTACTACTACTACTACTACTACTGTGTTATAAGGATACATATTACTACTACTACTACTACTACTACTACTACTCTACTGTGTTATAAGGATAAAGACTACTACTACTACTACTACTACTACTACTACTGTGTTATAAGGATAAATATTACTACTATTACTCTACTGTGTTATAAGGATAAATATTACTACTACTACTACTACTGTGTTATAAGGATAAATATTACTACTACTACTACTACTACTGTGTTATAAGGATAAATAGTACTACTACTACTACTACTACTGTGTTATAAGGATAAAGACTACTACTACTACTACTGTGTTATAAGGATACATATTACTACTATTACTACTACTACTACTCTACTGTGTTATAAGGACAAAGACTACTACTACTACTACTACCACTGTGTTATAAGGATACATATTACTACTATTACTACTACTACTACTACTACTGTGTTATAAGGATAAAGACTACTACTACTACTACTACTACTACTGTGTTATAAGGATAAAGATTACTACTACTACTACTACTACTCTACTGTGTTATAAGGATAAAGACTACTTCTACTACTACTACTGTGTTATAAGGATAAAGATTACTACTACTACTCTACTGTGTTATAAGGATAAAGACTACTACTACTACTACTACTACTGTGTTATAAGGATAAAGACTACTACTACTACTCTACTGTGTTATAAGGATAAAGACTACTACTACTACTACTACTACTGTGTTATAAGGATAAAGACTACTACTACTACTACTGTGTTATAAGGATAAAGACTACTACTACTACTCTACTGTGTTATAAGGAGAAATATTACTGTGACTCTACTATACTGTGATATACTGTTATAAGGATAAAGACAACTCAATAACACATAATTTTTTCATGTTCTAAATGAAAATAGAAAATGTGTTTTTTTGTGTGAATTTATTTTGCTTTTCACAATATAAAACATACACACGCAAACAAAAACATAGAGACGTTCACAAACATTCCTAACATCCCTCCTGCCCAGACCCACCAGCTCACACTCCCATCCCCCATGCCTGCATCACTCTCTGCCACATGGCCTCAAACTGCACCATTTTGTTTCTCTCCCTCGCCCACACACTTTCAACATTTAGATAATAAATCATTTGACCTTTCCTTTGTGTTAGAGATGGAGGACTGGTTGATTTCCAGTTTTTAATTGTACGTGTTTTCAAGATGATTGACGAGAAAAGTATGGTAGAAACCATCGGGTATCTCACCGCACCCTCATATGCCATGTCTTGAAATATGCAGACAGACAGATTAAAAGTTCATTTACACTTTAATACTTCTGACAGACAACTTTTTAACTTCACCCATAACTTTTGGACTGTTTAGCATTCCCAGAAGGCATGAATTATTGAGGAAATGTGTATTTATGTGTAGTGTAGATTGCTTCTTCAATAGATACTGTATATATTGTGAATATTACTCTGTCGTACTGTCATAAGGCATCGAGGTAAAGGCTAGAGCTGCCGCTTTCAAGGGGCGTTAGACTAATCCGGACGCTTATAAGAAATGCCGCTACGCCCTCAGAAAACAAGCAAAGCATCAATACAGGACTAAGATTGAATCCTACTACACCTGCTCTGATGCTCGTCAGATGTGGCAGGGCCTGAAAACTATTACGGACTACAAAGGGAAACCCAGATGCGAGCTGCCTAGTGGCGTGAGCCTACCAGACGAGCTAAATGCTTTTAATGCTTGCTTCGAGGCAAGCAACACTGAATCATACACGATAGCACCAGCTGTTCTGGATGACTGTGATAAAGCTCTCATTAGACGATGTGAACAAAACCTGTAAACAGGTCAACATTCACAAAGCCGCTGGGCCAGACGTATTACCAGGACGTGTACTCAAAGAATGCACGGACCAACTTTCAAGTGTCTTCACTGACATTTTCAACTTCTGCCTGACCAAGTCTGTAATACCTACATGTTTCAAATAGACCACCATTGTCCCTGTGCCTAAGGAAGCGAAGGTAACCTGCTTAAATTAAGTGAAGGTAACCTGCCTAAATGATTACCACCCCGTGGCACTCACGTCAGTAGCCATGAAGTGCCTTGAAAGGCTGGTCATGGCTCACATCAACAGCATCCTCCCAAACACCCTAGCCCAATCCAATTCGCATACCGCCCCAACAGATCCACAGATGACGCAATCTCAATCGCACTCCACACTGCCCTTTCTCACCTGGACAAAAGGAACACCTATGTGAGAATGATGTTCATTGACTACAGCTCAGCGTTCAACACCATAGTGCCCACGAAGCTCATCACTAAGCTAAGGACTCCGGGACTAAACACCTCCCTCTGCAACTGGATCCTGGACTTCCTGACGGGCCGCCTGTAGGTGGTAAGGGTAGGCAACAACACATCTGCCACGCTGATCCATAACACTGGGGCCCCTCAGGGGTGTGTACTTAGTCCCCTCCTGTATTCCCTGTCCACACATGACTGCGTGGCCAAACACAACTCCAAAACCATCATTAAGTTTGCTGACAACACAACAGTGGTAGGCCTGATCATCGGCAACGATGAGACAGCCTATAGGGAGGAGGTCAGAGAACTGGCAGTGTGGACAACTGCCAGGACAACAACCTCTCCCTCAAGGTGAGCAAGACTAAGGAGCTGATCATGGACTACAGGAAATGGCGGAACGAACAGGCCCCCATTAACATTGACAGGGCTGTAGTGGAGCGGGGCGAGAGTTTCGAGTTCCTTGGTGTCCACATCACCAACAAACTATCATGGTCCAAACATACAGTACCAAGACAGTCGTAAGAGGGCAGGACAAAACCTTTTCCCCCTCAGGAGACTGAAAAGATTTGGCATGGGTCCCCAGATCCTCAAAAGTTTCTACAGCTGCACCATCGAGAGCATTCTGACCATTTGCATCACTGCCTGATATGGCAACTGCTCGGCATCTGACCGTAAGGCGCTACAGAGGGTAGTGCAAACGGCCCAGTACTTCACAGGGGCCAAGCTTCCTGCCATCCAGGACCTATTAATAGGTGGTGTCAGAGGAAAGGCCATAAAATTGTCAGAGACTCCAGTCACCCAAGTTATAGACTGTTTTCTCTGCTCCTGCACGGCAAGCGGTACCGGAGCGTCAAGTCTAGGACCAAAAGGCTCCTCAACAGCTTCTACCCCCAAGCCATACGACTGCTGGCTGAACAATTTATAAGATCGCCACCGGACAATTTATATTGACACCCCCCCGTCCCTTTTGTACACTGCTGCTACTAGCTGTTTGTTTGTTACCTATGCATAGTCACTTCGCCCCCACCTACATGTACAGATTACCTCAACTAGCCTGTACCCCTACATGTACAGATTACCTCAATTAGCCTGTAACCCTACAAGTACAGATGACCTCAACTAGTCTGTACCCCTGCATTAACAGATTACCCCCACTAGCCTGTACCCCTACATGAACAGATTACCTCCACTAGCCTGTACCCCTACATGAACAGATTACTCCCACTAGCCTGTCCCCCTACATGTACAGATTACCTCCACTAGCCTGTACCCCTACATGAACAGATTACCTCAACTAGCCTGTAACCCTACAAGTACAGATTACCTCCACTAGCCTAGCACTAACCGGTGCCCCCTGTATATAGCCTCCACACTGACTCGGTACCGGTTCCCCCTGTATATAGCCTCCACACTGACTTAGTACCGGTGCCCCCTGTATATAGCCTCCACACTGACTCGGTACCGGTGACCCCTGTATATAGCCTCCACACTGACTCGGTACCGATGCCCCCTGTATATAGCCTCCACACTGACTCAGTACCGGTGCCCCCTGTATATAGCCTTCACACTGACTCAGTACCGGTGCCCCCTGTATATAGCCTTCACACTGACTCGGTACCGGTGCCCCCTGTATATAGCCTCCACACTGACTCAGTACCGGTGCCCCCTGTATATAGCCTTCACACTGACTCGGTACCAGTGCCCCCTGTATATAGCCTTCACACTGACTCGGCACCGGTGCCCCCTGTATATAGCCTCCACACTGACTCTGTACCGGTACCCCCTGTATATAGCCTCCACATTAACTCAGTACCGGTGCCCCCTGTATATAGCCTTCACACTGACTCGGTACCGGTGCCCCCTGTATATAGCCTCCACACTGACTCGGTACCGGTGCCCCCTGTATATAGCCTCCACACTGACTCAGTACCGGTGCCCCCTGTATATAGCCTTCACACTGACTCGGTACCAGTGCCCCCTGTATATAGCCTTCACACTGACTCAGTACTGATGCCCCCTGTATATAGCCTCCACACTGACTCAGTACCGGTGCCCCCTGTATATAGCCTTCACACTGACTCGGTACCGGTGCCCCCTGTACATAGCCTTCACACTGACTCGGTACCAGTGCCCCCTGTATATAGCCTTCACACTGACTCGGTACCAGTGCCCCCTGTATATAGCCTTCACACTGACTCAGTACTGGTACCCCCTGTATATAGCCTCCACACTGACTCAGTACCGGTGCCCCCTGTATATAGCCTTCACACTGACTCGGTACCGGTGCCCCCTGTATATAGCCTCCACACTGACTCGGTACCGGTGCCCCCTGTATATAGCCTCCACACTGACTCAGTACCGGTGCCCCCTGTATATAGCCTTCACACTGACTCGGTACCAGTGCCCCCTGTATATAGCCTTCACACTGACTCAGTACTGATGCCCCCTGTATATAGCCTCCACACTGACTCAGTACCGGTGCCCCCTGTATATAGCCTTCACACTGACTCGGTACCGGTGCCCCCTGTACATAGCCTTCACACTGACTCGGTACCAGTGCCCCCTGTATATAGCCTTCACACTGACTCGGTACCAGTGCCCCCTGTATATAGCCTTCACACTGACTCAGTACTGGTACCCCCTGTATATAGCCTCCACACTGACTCAGTACCGGTGCCCCCTGTATATAGCCTTCACACTGACTCAGTACTGATGCCCCCTGTATATAGCCTCCACACTGACTCAGTACCGGTGCCCCCTGTATATAGCCTCCACATTGACTCAGTACCGGTACCCTCTGTATATAGCCTTCACACTGACTCAGTACCGGTACCCCCTGTATGTAGCCTTCACACTGACTCAGTACCGGTGCCCCCTGTATATAGCCTCCACATTGACTCAGTACCGGTGCCCCCTGTATATAGCCTTCACACTGACTCAGTACCGGTGCCCCCTGTATATAGCCTCCACATTGACTCAGTACCGGTACCCTCTGTATATAGCCTTCACACTGACTCAGTACCGGTACCCCCTGTATGTAGCCTTCACACTGACTCAGTACCGGTGCCCCCTGTATATAGCCTTCACACTGACTCAGTACCGGTGCCCCCTGTATATAGCCTTCACACTGACTCAGTACCGGTGCCCCCTGTATATAGCCTTCACACTGACTCAGTACCGGTACCCCCTGTATGTAGCCTTCACACTGACTCAGTACCGGTGCCCCCTGTATATAGCCTCCACACTGACTCAGTACCGGTGCCCCCTGTATATAGCCTTCACACTGACTCAGTACCGGTGCCCCCTGTATATAGCCTCCACACTGACTCAGTACCGGTACCCCCTGTATATAGCCTTCACACTGACTCAGTACTGGTACCCCCTGTATATAGCCTCCACACTGACTCAGTACCGGTGCCCCCTGTATATAGCCTCCACACTGACTCAGTACCGGTACCCTCTGTATATAGCCTCCACACTGACTCAGTACCGGTACCCCCTGTATATAGCCTCATTATTGCTATTCTTGTTGTGTTACTTTTTATTATTACTTTTTATTTTAGTCAACTTGGTAAATATTTTATTCTTCTTGAACTGCACTGTTGGTTAAGGACTTGTAAAGTAAGCATTTCACTGTAAATCTACACTTGTTGTCTTCGGCGCATATGACAAATAAAGGATGAACCAACACATTTTTCTCAAACACACATTTAAGATGATTATTAATACACAATTATTTGAGATATAATATATTTGTCCCTGTTGCATTATTCCAGACTTGTTTCAGCAAAAAGGTGAAGCAGCACTGAACACACACACACATGTACACACACATGTACACACACACACACACACACACACACACACACACACACACACACACGCACGCACGCACACACGCACGCACGCACAAACACACACACATATGTACACACACATGTACACACACACACACACACACACACACGCACGCACGCACAAACACACACACACACGCGCACGCACAAACACACACACACACACATGCACGCACAAACACACACACACACGCGCACGCACAAACACAGACACACACACACACACACACACACACACACACACACGCACGCACGCACACACGCACGCACAAACACAGACACACACACACGCACGCACAAACACACACACACAAACACACACACGCACAAACAAACACACACACGCACAAACACACACACACCCACCCACCCACGCACAAGCACACACACATCCACACACTGAACATTGAGGAAGAACAGGGCTCTCAGTAATTGTTGATGAGTTGAAATCTCTTTGAGACACTCATTATGTCTTGACAGAGAGTTAAACGGATGAAATAATTCACTAAACTGTGAATATAAAGGTCTTACACATTTGTGAAACCTGTTTAGAAAAAAACACGTCATCATACTGCAGTAACTGTTGTGGGAGAAGAGAAGAAGGTTTTATTGTCTATAAAGTGCACTACTTTCAACCAGGGTCTATAGTGCTCTGGTCAAAAATAAAGCCCTTTGTAGGGAATAGGAAGCCATTTGGGAACAACAAATGTCTCATCTATGGCAGAGCTATTCTGAAGGAGAGTTTGACCTGCTACAGGGGCAAAGGGAAGGGTTGTATTTTTAAACAGAGAATAGAAATGCCAAGAGAACATCAAAGACACTGTTCGTTTTACCCATGGCTGGGATACTGAGGCTTTAGGTCTTTGCCAGCTTCCCCCCAGTGATTGAATGTGTGTGTGTGTGTGTGTGTGTGTGTGTGTGTGTTTGCGTGCGTGCGTGTTTTTGCACACACACACGCACACACGCATGCACACGGGCGTGCGTGCGTGCGTGCGTGCGTGCATGTGTGTGTGTGTGTGTGTAAAAACCTCATGCCATTGTTGTTGTCAATAGCCCTTGGTCCATCCTCTGGTCTGTAGTTTTGGGCTCTCCCAAAAGTGAGCTGAAAGAGACAGGAGTTCTTGTGTTCCTCAACCAACAATACTGACACATGGAACTAACATTTGGCAGGTTGGTACCCACCATATCACTGTTGCCTGCAGTAACAGCAAATATCTCCATTTCCTTTGTAGGTTGCGTTGCTAAACCCCATTACAATGTTGATTAATCCTTTGAACTTGTTTTTGTAAAGAGGTCTTCTGAAGAAATGGGAAAGGGTTCAGTAGCACTTTACATTCCAGCTCAGAATAGAGGGTAACAACCACAGAGATCCTATTCAATTATCCTAGTAAAAATGTCATTTTATGGTAATAACATAATAATAAAGTGAAATAAAGTGAAAAGTAGTTTTAAAGACTTCCTGTTTTCTCATAATAGCCATATAATTGATTGCTTGGTAGTAATAATAATAATAATTGATATATAATATATAATATAATATATATTAGTTTTTCTTTTTGTCTTCACTGCTTGGTCTGCGCTGTTCTAGGATCAGATCCCCTATGTCCATATAATCTTAATCATTATGGTCTATGAGGCAAAACTGATCCTAGATCAGCACTCAAACTCTAAAACACTTTATCAATACACGTCCTGATTAAGGTTTTTGGAGACATTTACTGTAGCATCACTTTCCATAGAGGTGGAAAGAGGGCACACCTCTCTATCTATCTCTATGGGTCATTTCCCATGATGCCACGCTCCATTACTTACACATAGCTAAGTGTAGTTGGGAGAAATACAATTCATCCTCGTGGATACATCCACATTATGTATCACTGTCCCTGGCTGCAGCAGATTTCTCACTGTTCAGCACCTACGTACCAGACCTGGGTTCAAATACTATTTGAAATCTTTCAAATCCTTTAGAGTGTTTGCTCTAGCCTGGCTGGAGTGCCAGAAGGGGCGGGGTTTGCACTTCTAAGACCATTCGGTAGATTCTATTGCGTCACGGAAGCTCAATCAAACCTAGCTCAAGTATTAGAAATGATCTCAAATAGTATTTGAACTCAGGTCTGCTACCTCTCTGTATTACATCGTACTGCGTCACACGTTCCTGTCACATATCACTGTCTACAACTACGTCCCTAATAGCACCCTATTCCCTATACAGTGCACACTTTTGACTACAGACTTTTGGGCCCTGGTGAAAAGTAGTGCACTAGATAGGGAATATGGTGGTATTTGTGACACACATACATTTCAATGTGACGTTTGAGCTTTGGTTTAACCAGGAGGACAATTACACCCTACTGCATAACTCACAGCACCACTATCAGTGAGTCCACTGTGTCACATCACTATAATGGACGCCATGAATTAAACTGCCTGTTGAGTTTTGTTGGAGTCCGTCGGCGAACGGCAGAGAAACAGTAATTACTGGGTATTACAATCCTATGTTTACAGTCCCAGATGTATATATATAGCATGTAGTATAATTGCTGCTTGCCAGCCATTACCTAGATGGAGTGTATTTCTGACCCAGCCTATTAGTGAGTAAGGGCAAGCTGTGATTACAGCCTTTCATTCAGGGTTTAATAGAAGCTATAACCCATAGTTTATTTCGGATTTGGGACAATAACACTCTCACATGAAACAAATTGGCAAACTTTATATTTCATAAGGTACTCATGAGATGATTAAATGTATATAAACTGGAATACAGTGGGCTAGACACAATCACTGTAATGAATGTTCAAACATGTACGACCTTTCAGCATGTCAAACATCTAGCCGAACCTTTGTCTTACAACAACATTGTCAGGGGACTTACCAAGTAAAAATAAATCACTGTCAGAATGTCAAGTTGGAATGAAAAATAAATTAAACTTTCACCGTGTGTGAAGACAAGACACGTCAGAAAAGCCCATTCATCTATTCACATTTATGAGCCAAATTCATTTTGTTGGAGTATGAAGTTGACAGTTTGTCTCCTTATGGGATCTAAACTAAATCATTTAGGGATCTAAACTAGTGTGACAGGGTCAAAGTACCTGAGAGGACCCCATTCAAATACTATCAGAACCTGATATTGGGATCTAAACTACAGTGTGACAGGGTCGAAGTACCTGAGAGGATCCCATTCAAATACTACCAGAACCTGATATTGGGATCTAAACTACAGTGTGACAGGGTCCAAGTACCTGAGAGGATCCCATTCAAATACTACCAGAACCTGATATTGGGATCTAAACTACAGTGTGACAGGGTCCAAGTACCTGAGAGGATCCCATTCAAATACTATCAGAACCTGATATTGGGATCTAAACTACAGTGTGACAGGGTCAAAGTACCTGAGAGGCTCCCATTCAAATACTACCAGAACCTGATATTAGGATCTAAACTACAGTGTGACAGGGTCAAAGTACCTGAGAGGATCCCATTTAAATACTATCAGAACCTGATATTGGGATCTAAACTACAGTGTGACAGGGTCGAAGTACCTGAGAGGATCCCATTCAAATACTACCAGAACCTGATATTGGGATCTAAACTACAGTGTGACAGGGTCGAAGTATTATGTGACCCTACTGGTCATCTATGAACGTTTGAACAAATGAATTCCCAAGTACTGTTATAATGTCCACCCGGCACAGCCAGAAGAGGACTGGCCACCCCTCAGATCCTGGTTCCTCTCTAGGTTTCTTCCTAGGTTCCTGCCTTTCTAGGGAGTTTTTCCTAGACACCGTGCTTTCTACATCTGCTTTGCTTGCTGTTTGGGGTTTTAGGCTGTGTTTCTGTTTAAGCACTTTGTGACATGTGCTGATGTAAAACTGACTTTATAAAGACATTTGATTTGATTTGAAAGTACCTGAGAGGATCACATTGAAATAATATCAGAACGTTATATAGGGATATAGTGTCCCTGTGTGAACTCTGTGGACTAAATGCACAGGTCACTGACAGGTTTGGCTCACATCTACAGTATAATAGTCTTTGGGCATACAGCAGCAACAGGAGGGAAGCTCTATCCTTCTCATGTGACCACAAAGTACCTGTGGGGGGGGGGGGGGGGGGGGGTTTCATTAGCTGATAGGTCGTTCAAACCTATCGTACTTAAGTTCCACTGAGTTTGATAAAGCTTCTCTGGCAGGAATCAGCATAAGACAATGAGTTGGTCAAACTAGTGGTTATTCACTTTTTTTCTTATATATTTCACATGCTTTGGCAATGGAAACACATGTTTCTCATGCCAATAAAGCCCTTTGAGTTGAATTGATTTGAGAGAGAGAGAGAGAGAGAGAGAGAGAGAGAGAGAGAAAACAGACACTGCTCTTGTTGAGCCAACTCTCCCACTGCATTGAGCCAAGTCTGAAATTACAATCATTAATTTAAAATGTTTTACGAAACCAACTAGCCAGCCTGACCTCCGTTCCTAACAAATTGTCAGTGTTGAATATAGACATACTAGGCATATCTACAATGTCCTTTGCACTTGAGTCATATAATGCATCATAGTGATCTATAATAAGGATGTTATAAACTAATTAAATTCCACAAACAGGAAACATCATGAACCGGCCGACTAGTTGACAGACAAGTTAGTATTAAAGCCATTTTCAGCAACTGACACATAACTTGTTTGCCTCTTTCAAAATGGTCTCAGGCGGACTGAAATGAAAAATCCACATGAAAAGCATGTGTTCTGTGTTTCTACTCTTTTGAGGGAAAATGAAGATAGCGGTGCCATTACGATTGCTCTGTGGGAGCCAGAAACGTACCTCTGTGCCCCAAACCACATCCTATTCACTATGTAGTGCACTACTTTTGGTCAGGGCCCATAGGAAATCCCAAAGGGCTCTGGTCATAAGTAGTGCACTAAACAGGGAAGAGGGTGCCATTTGGGGCAAATTGTATAATTTGGAGGGGATCTGCTGTTTGCTTCGATGAAAATGAGCCTTGATGAGATACACAGAAAGCTGTTCAAAGAAGACCAGGTAATTGCTATGCACCAGTCTCCATGAACCCTGAGTCTACATCCCAAATGGCACCCTATTCCCTATGAAGTGCATTACTTTGGACTAGGACCCATAGGTCTCTGGTCAAAAGTAGAGAACTTTGAGGAAATAGGGCTCCATACGCGAGCCATCCTGTGTCTATCTCAGAATGGGGAATTAATATGGAAAACAGTTGGAGAAAGTCTATCGCCAAACGTGGAAACACACATCTTTGTTTGCTATATCTGAGAGTGCCTGTTGACGTGATTTAGGTAGTTAGTCATGTAACAATGCATGATTTATTTTAGGGTGTGAAATATTGGAGCAGAAGGAGTATATTTTGAAGAGCTGAAGGGAAATATAACACCCTGAAAACAATGATAACTGTGACAGCTGTGTATCTGTGTGAGAAGTGAAAAACAATGATCACTGTGTATCTGTGTGAGAAGTGAAAAACAATGATAACTGTGACAGCTGTGTATCTGTGTGAGAAGTGAAAAACAATGATAACTGTGACAGCTGTGTATCTGTGTGAGAAGTGAAAAACAATGATAACTGTGACAGCTGTGTATCTGTGTGAGAAGTGAAAAACAATGATCACTGTGTATCTGTGTGAGAAGTGAAAAACAATGATAACTGTGACAGCTGTGTATCTGTGAGAGAAGTGAAAAACAATGATCACTGTGTATCTGTGTGAGAAGTGAAAAACAATGATAACTGTGAAAGCTGTGTATCTGTGTGAGAAGTGAAAAACAATGATCACTGTGTATCTGTGTGAGAAGTGAAATACAATGATAACTGTGACAGCTGTGTATCTGTGTGAGAAGTGAAAAACAATGATCACTGTGTATCTGTGTGAGAAGAGAAATACAATGATAACTGTGACAGCTGTGTATCTGTGTGAGAAGTGAAAAACAATGATAACTGTGACAGCTGTGTATCTGTGTGAGAAGTGACAAACAATGATAACTGTGACAGCTGTGTATCTGTGTGAGAAGTGGCAAACAATGTGAAACAGGCATATTGTACAGCATAACAGCTACTGTTCAAAACACTGAGTGGGCGGAAAGTACTCTGTCTCTGCCTGATTATATTTCTGTCTACCTGACAATCTCACCAGCACTGAAGTACTGAAGTAAAAATACTTTAAAGTACTACTTAAGTCATTTTTTGGGGTATCTGTGCTTTACTATTTATATTTTTGGCAACTTTTAATTTGACTTCACTACATTCCTTAAGAAAATAATGTACTTTCTACTCCATACAATTCCCCTGACAACCCAAAGTACTTGTTACATTTTGACAGGAAAATGGTCCAATTCCAACAATCCCTGGTCATCCATACTGCCTCTGATCTGGCTGACTCACTAAACACCAATGCTTGGTTTGTAAATGATGTCTGAGTGTTGGAGTGTGCCCCTGGCTATCCATAAATATAATAAAAACAAGAAAATGGTGCCGTTTGCTTTGCTTAACATAAGGAAGTTGAAATGATTTCTACTTCTACTTTTGATACTTAAGTACACATAAAACTAAATACTTTTAGATTTTTACCCAGGTAGTATTTTACTGGGTGACTTATACTTTTAATTGAGTCATTTTCTATTAAGGTATGTTTACTTTTACTCAAGTATGACGATTGAGTACTTTTTCCACCACTGTTCACCAGACATCAGAAAGTATGTTACTGCTAATCTGTGCTTCATTGTAAAACATACAGTATTTCTGATATACAGAATACTAAAAAGCACAATATGAAAAGGGATTCATGTAAACCATTTAGAGGGAATGTTTGAGCCTGGAATGCAAATAACCGTTAGCGATGTGATGCAACACACTGAAACATCACCGTTTGGCCTAGATATATACTATACTAATTCAATAAATCGGCATTTCTTCATATGCTAATGTCTTTAATGAAAAGAAGCAGAAATTAGATTTGTATGTATTAGGTGTTTGTTGTAAAATTGTTAGATATTACTTGTTAGATATCGTTGCAGTGTCGGAACTAGAAGCACAAACATTTCACTACACTCCCAATAACATCTGCTAAAAATGTGTATTTGACCAATGAAATGTGATTTGATAAGAAGCAGAAATTCTATGTTAATTTGACTAACAACACAACACTCCTTTCTGCAGATGCTGGACCATACACAGTGTAAAAGGTAAAGGATGGGTGACTACAGGGGCGGAAGGTAGCCTAGTGGTTAGAGCGTTGGACCAGTAACCAAAAGGTTGCTGGATCAAATCCCTGAGCTGACAAGGTATTAAAAAATCTGTTGTTCTGCCCCTGAACAAGGCAGTTAACCCACTGTTCCCCTGAACAAGGCAGTTAACCCACTGTTCCCCTGAACAAGGCAGTTAACCCACTGTTCCCCTGAACAAGGCAGTTAACCCACTGTTCCCCTGAACAAGGCAGTTAACCCACTGTTCCCCAGAAGGCTGTCATTGTAAATAAGGGCTTGTTCTTAAATGACTTGCCTGGTTAAATTAAACAGTTATTGTACATGAGAAAGGCTTCTTAATAGTCACCATGTTAAATAAAGTCAATACATGAATTGACATTACACAAGGGAAACAGTACAGGAGATGTATAAATGAGGATGTGGTATATACTCTTGGACACATAGCTACGTTTTATTATATCTATCTAAAACGTAGCTATGTGTCCAATACCACATCCTCATTTATACATCTCCTGTACTGTTTCCCTTGTGTAATGTCAATTCATGTATTGACTTTATTTAACATGGTGACTATTAAGAAGCCTTTCTCATGTACAAGGTTGTGGTCATGTTGTTGGTCAAATTAGAACAAGTTATTTTGTATAGTTGTATAATTTATTATTATTATAATTATTATAGGCCCTGCTGAACATTGAACAGAGTGTTAAACTGTGAACTAACTGTAAGACAGTCCATACAGTCAGATGGCCTTTTGGACAGAATTTGTGTGTGTGTGCTTTTGCGTAGTTACGTGTTTGCATATCTCATTTCCTTGCAGTGTGCACTGTAGGCTCGAAGAACCCGATTTACACATTGCATGAAATGTAGGAAGGTAGAACATTTAAATATGTATAATTCCCCCATTGCAGTCAGGACTGCCTCTCTTGGGCACCCAGATTGGAAGGCTTACAGAAATTCAGAATTTGAATGCATCTCAAATGAAGAGCTATATTTAGATGGTTCATATCGAAACAGAAACCTATTGCTTCACGTCCACTGGTGGTGGTTTCAAAATGGAGGCACCAGTATGGGGAGACATTGGTTTTAAGGGGTTTATAAGTAGGTCATGAACTGTTAAAGATAGTTAAAAAATAATAAATAGTTAATACAGTGGTTTAAATGGTGTGATTTGTTATTTTAATGACAGTCATTCGACTGCTTCTGTCATTTCTTGACTTCTTGTTTAGATTTTTGGTTATGTGTGTATTAGTATTGTATTTGTGAGACATTCTACTGCCCTGTTGGAGCTGGTGACATAAGACATTCTACTGCCCTGTTGGAGCTGGTAACATAAGACATTCTACTGCCCTGTTGGAGATGGTAACATAAGACATTCTACTGCCCTGTTGGAGATGGTAACATAAGACATTCTACTGCCCTGTTGGAGCTGGTAACATAAGACATTCTACTGACCTGTTGGAGCTGGTAACATAAGACATTCTACTTCCCTGTTGGAGCTGGTAACATAAGACATTCTACTGCCCTGTTGGAGCTGGTAACATAATACATTCTACTGCCCTGTTGGAGCTGGTAACATAAGACATTCTACTGCCCTGTTGGAGATGGTAACATAAGACATTCTACTGCCCTGTTGGAGATGGTAACATAAGACATTCTACTGCCCTGTTGGAGCTGGTAACATAAGACATTCTACTGTCCTGTTGGAGCTGGTAACATAAGACATTCTACTGCCCTGTTGGAGCTGGTAACATAAGACATTCTACTGTCCTGTTGGAGCTGGTAACATAAGACATTCTACTGCCCTGTTGGAGCTAGTAACACAAGACATTCTACTGCCCTGTTGGAGATGGTAACATAAGACATTCTACTGCCCTGTTGGAGATGGTAACATAAGACATTCTACTGCCCTGTTGGAGCTGGTAACATAAGACATTCTATTGTCCTGTTGGAGCTGGTAACATAAGACATTCTACTGCCCTGTTGGAGCTGGTAACATAAGACATTCTACTGTCCTGTTGGAGCTGGTAACATAAGACATTCTACTGCCCTGTTGGAGATGGTAACATAAGACATTCTACTGTCCTGTTGGAGCTGGTAACATAAGACATTCTACTGCCCTGTTGGAGATGGTAACATAAGACATTCTACTGTCCTGTTGGAGCTGGTAACATAAGACATTCTACTGCCCTGTTGGAGATGGTAACATAAGACATTCTACTGTCCTGTTGGAGCTGGTAACATAAGACATTCTACTGTCCTGTTGGAGCTGGTAACATTAGACATTCTACTGTCCTGTTGGAGCTGGTAACATTAGACATTCTACTGTCCTGTTGGAGCTGGTAACATTAGACATTCTACTGCCCTGTTGGAGCTGGTAACATTAGACATTCTACTGCCCTGATGGAGCTGGTAACATAAGACATTCTACTGTCCTGTTGGAGCTGGTAACATAAGACATTCTACTGCCCTGTTGGAGCTGGTAACATAAGACATTCTACTGCACTGTTGGAGCTGGTAACATAAGACATTCTACTGCCCTGTTGGAGCTGGTAGCATAAGACATTCTACTGCCCTGTTGGAGCTGGTAACATAAGACATTCTACTGTCCTGTTGGAGCTGATAACATAAGACATTCTACTGTCCTGTTGGAGCTGGTAACATTAGACATTCTACTGTCCTGTTGGAGCTGATAACATAAGACATTCTACTGTCCTGTTGGAGCTGGTAACATAAGACATTCTATTTCCCTGTAGGAGCTAGTAACATAAGACATTCTACTGTCCTGTTGGAGCTGGTAACATAAGACATTCTATTTCCCTGTAGGAGCTAATAACATAAGCATTTCACTGCACCTGACATAACACCCGCAAATCTGTGTACGCGACCAATACATTTTTGAAACACTTTAAATACTGTATCTGCATGACCTCTGTCTTTGTACCCATGTGATCTAGTATGTCTGTAATGTCTGGAGGGGAACTGACACTCTTTCTCTGGCTCTCCCTTTCCCCTCTAACAGGACTTTGGTCCCCCAGGACGCCCTGGTGCAGCCACAATGGCACCCCTATTCCCTATATAGTGAACTACTTTTGACCAGGGCCAATAGGGCTCTGGTCAGAAGTAGTGCACTATATAGAGGATATGGAGTCATTTGGGATGCGGCCCCTGTCTGCCTCTGGGAGATGGTGGCCCTTGATTTGTTATGTCTCCTCATGCAGAGAGGACTGCAGAAGCGAAGCACCTGGAAACTTTTCATGCTGGCCCTCAAAGGTTATAGTGGTTGTCATCTCTTTTCTCACAGCGTCAATTCTATTTTAAAACAGCATGTGAACGTATATTCCAGATTCAGGGATTCAAGTAGGTGTACTAAAGGACCACAAGAGAGTGTTCAGGTTTTTTAACATGGGGGAGTGGGCAATACAGGGTGGCTTGATGATTGCCCCCAGTCCAAGCCATGAAGGGTAGCTTGATGAATGCCCCCAGTCCAATTCATGAAGGGTGGCTTGATGAATGCCCCCAGTCCGAGGCATGAAGGGTGGCTTGATGACTGCCCCCAGTCTAAGCCATGAAGGGTGGCTTGATGACTGCCCCCAGTCCAATTCATGAAGGGTGGCTTGATGAATGCCCCCAGTCCAATTCATGAAGGGTGGCTTGATGAATGCCCCCAGTCCAATTCATGAAGGGTGGCTTGATGAATGCCCCCAGTCCAAGCCATGAAGGGTGGCTTGATGAATGCCCCCAGTCTAAGCCATGAAGGGCATTTTGATCAACTTCATATTAGTTTTATGTACAGTTTAAGGGCCATACAAAATATATTACTCTCCCCAGGATATATATAAATCCCGGGGAACAAGAAAATGTTAACATTATGAACTTGTGATTATCCTTCTATGCCCTTGACATGTTCACACTGGAAGCCAAACAGATGTACAGATCAGTCTGGACAGTAGTCATGTGTATTGGTGAGAGAAAATAATACATTCTACAGTGTTAGAAAAAGGTGTTCTTAAAGTGTTCTTTGAGGAGGGATAAGATTCTACAAACAACCGTTTTCATCTGAAGAACCCTTTTATAAATAGTATGTAGCCTCTCATTACTTCTAAAATGGAAACTTACTTTTTTGGTAAGATTGCAACAGAAAACAAATGAAAATATGAGCCACATTTCATGGGCCAAAGAATCCCCTTATGTTGATGGAATATTGACTTTGATATGACTTTATTGAAGGAGGTGAGAATGAATCCGATGTAATTGAAAGAGAAGGTTAGGTTGGGTAATGCCATTCTGTAAAGTCAGACTGTGAAAAAATGTGCATAACCTCATTTTACAAAAACATAAAATCTGGAATAAAAACAGGATAAATCCATCAAACGTGATGTATTGATTGATCATTGAGAAAACATTTGCAAAAACAAAAAGTTTAACCACATCAGAATATATCGTTGTCACGGATTAGCAGAACCCCGTGCCATTAAGTCAATGCAGCCATTTTTACCTCAACATCAAATCATTTCTGGGTAACACTTTAGTACCTTACTGTAATAGTGGTCAATTCAAATGGTCAGAAATAAACAAAGAGACATTTCTCAAGCAACATGTAGTGGTCTGAATGAGGGTGCTAGGACTGTCTGGGAGTGGTCTGAATGAGGGTGCTAGGACTGTCTGGGAGTGGTCTGAATGAGGGTGCTAGGACTGTCTGGGAGTGGTCTGAATGAGGGTGCTAGGACTGTCTGGGAGTGGTCTGAATGAGGGTGCTAGGACTGTCTGGGAGTGGTCTGAATGAGGGTGCTAGGACTGTCTGGGAGTGGTCTGAATGAGGGTGCTAGGACTGTCTGGGAGTGGTCTGAATGAGGGTGCTAGGACTGTCTGGAAGTGGTCTGAATGAGGGTCCTAGAACTGTCTGGGAGTGGTCTGAATGAGGGTGCTAGGACTGTCTGGGAGTGGTCTGAATGAGGGTGCTAGGACTGTCTGGGAGTGGTCTGAATGAGGGTGCTAGGACTGTCTGGGAGTGGTCTGAATGAGGGTGCTAGGACTGTCTGGGAGTGGTCTGAATGAGGGTGCTAGAACTGTCTGGGAGTGGTCTGAATGAGGGTGCTAGGACTGTCTGGGAGTGGTCTGAATGAGGGTGCTAGGACTGTCTGGGAGTGGTCTGAATGAGGGTGCTAGAACTGTCTGGGAGTGGTCTGAATGAGGGTGCTAGGACTGTCTGGGAGTGGTTGAATGAGGGTGCTAGGACTGTCTGGAAGTGGTCTGAATGAGGGTCCTAGAACTGTCTGGGAGTGGTCTGAATGAGGGTGCTAGGACTGTCTGGGAGTGGTCTGAATGAGGGGCCTAATTGGATGAGCTTAATGCGAGGGATATGTACCTGAAAACTAGCTGTTATTGGCAGAGAGGTTTGAAACTGCCTTTGTGTTTGGTCTATTAACTCATACCGCCTGGTGATGTTCATTTCTCTACAGCCTCCAACGTCGTTTTAGAGAATTTGGCAGTACTTCCAAATGGCCTCACAACAGCAGAACAAGTGTATGGCGTCATGTGACCGAGCGATTTGATGATGTCAACTTTGTGAACAGGGTGCCCCGTATACCGTGACGAGATCCTGAGCCTCATTATCATGCCATTCATCCGCCGCCATCACCTCATGTTTCAGGATAATAATGCACGGTCGCATGTCCCAAGGATCTGTACACAACTCCTGAAAGCTAAAAATGTCTCAGTTCTTCCATGACCTGGATACTCACCAGACTCTGGCTCTGGATCTACATTTATGACAGTGTGTTCCAGTTCCCGCCAATAGCCAGCAACTTCACACAGCCATTGAAGAGGAGCGGGACAACATTCCACAGGCCGCAATCAACAGCCTGATCAACTCTATGTGAAGGAGATGTGTCGCTGTATGAGGCAAATTGTGTTTTTTGTTCATTTTTGTTCATTGTTCATTGGAGGATATCTACCCACCACCTTAAAGACAGATTATCATCATCGCACCTGCGGGGTGGCAGGTAGCCTAGTCGTTAGTGTTGGACTAGTAACCGGAAGATCGAATCCCTGAGCTGACAAGGTAAAAATGTGTGGTTCTGCCCCTGAACAGGCAGTTAACCCACTGTTCCTAGGCTGTCATTGAATATAATAATTTGTTGTTAACTGACTTGCCTAGTTAAATAAAGGTTTAAAAAAAACTTGAGGGCTGGCTAGCTAGTTATCTACCCTAGTTATATAAAACAGATTACCATCAACTTGTGAGGGCCAGTTATCTACCCAGCACCTTTAAGACAGATTACCATCAATTTGTGAGGGCCAGTTATCTACCCACCACCTTTAAAACAGATTACCATCAATTTGTGAGGGCCAGTTATCTACCCAGCACCTTTAAGACAGATTATCATCAACTTGTGAGGGACAGTTATCTACCCAGCACCTTTAAAACAGATTACCATCAACTTGTGAGGGCCAGTTTATAATTGCGTGCTATAAAATCCCCTGATAATGTAAATCACACACGACCATATTCACATGCATGAAACCATATTGAAAATCTGAGCATGGCAAGCATCCCTGTGTGTCACTGATAGGAAGCAGACTGTGATATGGATCGGGGTGGGCATTACAGTCTATTGGATCAATAACTTTGGATGTGGGAGCCTGACTGCATTGAGCTGGAGCTACCACTCTTTAAGAGCCAGGGTTATTACAATGCATCCATTGACTAATTAGGTCTGCAGGGCCTAGTGAACAAATGACAGAGCAGGATAAGAGTGGCAGCAGAGAGAAGACAGAGTGCCGTCTATAATTAAAGCACTCTTTAATGCATTGTACAACAATTAACTGGTATCAATCTGAATCAGTGCAATAATGCTTGGCTCATTCACAGAGGCAAGGAGTTGATTAAAAAAAAATATATATATATATATGTCTTCGCTTTAATAATGTGTAATTAGATAAAATACACTTTTATTGATTTGGCAGTTCTATGAATCAAGAGCAATTTTACAGGATTCTCGCTCCCTTCAATTTAGTGCCGTGTGGAATGACTGCCTCAACCATAGAGCTAGAATTATGTGATTAGTCTCTGTGGGCAGATAAATTGGACATGCAATGCACATAATGTCAAGTGGTACGTGTTACTATGTCGGCATCATCTTTAGCACCTTCAGTGTTGTAGCACAGATGGAAACATTAGGAACATTAGTTTTGCCCCCCTACAAGCTATAGTAACATATGGGATATAATCTATATCATTTTTATGCAAACATGAAACTCTTTTAATCAACTGAATCTGAAAGGTGTCATGATATGTACAGTTATGTTTTAAATTAAATGTTTGAAATGAAATGGTACATAGGTTTGTGATATAGATTGATTTACATTTAGCATTGCAATGTTGACAGAAATACAATATTATACATTGGACAACTGAATACAAAAACAATAACCGCGGAACGAACGAAACCCAAAACAGTACCGTGTGGTGAAAAAACACAGACACGGAAACAGACACCCACAAACAAACAGTGAAACCCAGGCTACCTAAGTATGATTCTCAATCAGAGACAACTAATGACACCTGCCTCTGATTGAGAACCATACTAGGCCGAAACATAGAAATACCCAAATCATAGAAAAACAAACATAGACTGCCCACCACAACTCACGCCCTGACCATACTAAATAATGACAAAACAAAGGAAATAAAGGTCAGAACGTGACACAGGTAGAACAGTCTCGTAGACCCATCCCTTTCAGTTGCCAGAAGCAACTCTAAATCATCACTACATTCTTTTTCCCCCCAGTGTCAAATATACACTATTACGGACAACCAAGGATTACAACTATGTTCAGTCCTTCAGCAGTTTATCTTATATGTTTCAGGTCTAGTTTGTAAGTTTGATTAAACAAAGTTGTAAAACAAGTTTGTAAAACAACTTCCAATTGATTTGGAACAAGATGTGTTTCTAGGCAAGTTCCTTTTTGTGAAATTGTTTGGTGCTTGAAAGAGGAAATATGAATTTATTATGAGAACACCAGTCCTTCTGCGAGACCAGCTGCCTGCCACATGAAATCCCAAATCTGGCAACTTCCTGGCTGTGGCAATATGAGGCAAACCACGTCTGTCTCAATCAAGAATGTACTTTCCAAAACCCACTGGCACTGTTTAAAGAAACAAACAGTTTTGTAAAAAAAAAATAATAATCTGAAATATATGTATATTTTAGAGATTTTCCTTTCCCACAGTATAACCTTTGTTCTGCAGCATTAATGAATAATGTTCAGTATTAATGTTTATCACAGGTTGAATCAGGGTCTCTCTGTGGGGTCTCCAAGGATAATCTTGGCCATGTTCTGTTATAATCTCCACCCGGCACAGCCAGAAGAGGACTGGCCACCCCACATAGCCTGGTTCCGACTCTAGGTTTCTTCCTAGGTTTTGGCCTTTCTAGGGAGTTTTTCCTAGCCACCGTGCTTCTACACCTGCATTGCTTGCTGTTTGAGGTTTTAGGCTGGGTTTCTGTACAGCACTTTGAGATATCAGCTGATGTACGAAGGGCTATATGAATACATTTGATTTGATTTGATTTGATTTGAATAGTGGTCCTGGTGATGATTTTTCGAAGCCTGGATATTACATTATAATACAAGCAGATAGCATCTAGCTAGGTACTGTACATCCTGTACAGGTATGTTACAAATGTCTGGTTTGGGTTTAGATAGAATCAGAGTGATCTGAGAGAGTACTAGGGGTCTGAGTGTTGGTCCTCTGATGACTCACAGTCCTGCATACAGACTCCTGCATTCTCCTCAGGCAGGGCAGGTAATGGCCCGCAGCCGCCCTGAAGTCACTCCTCAGGAACGTATAAAGTATAGGGTCCAGTACACTGTTGAGGCTCAGCAAACCCCTGCCCAGCTGGTAGGGCACAAACACTGTCTTCTCCCACTCACAGGCGTCACCGTGGAGAAGCAATCCAATGTACTTCACACATCCTGTGATGTGGTAGGGGCCGAGGACCAGGATGAAGATGACCATCAGCAGAATGAGAAGCCCCCTGATGCGGTGCTTCTCTTCCGTTCCCAAGGTACCAATGGCTGACAAAGACCTCAGGGTCTTCCGGTGGAGGATCACGATGAAGGCGAGAGGGATGATGAAGGACAGGGATAAGGTGATCAATCGGTAGATGATGAACCCCTCCTTGGAAGGGTAGCTCTCGATACACAGGGTGTGATTGTCGTTGGGTTGCATTTTATGCAAGACGATGGATGGAGGCACGGCTACCACGACCCATATGCTAAGGGCTATCCATCGTGCAAACTTCAGCTTTCTCAATGCTTGGAATCTCAGAGGCTTGGCGATGGCCAAGTAGCGCTCCAAAGCGATGATGCACATGAAGGCAATGCCGGTGTAAATGCTGACGTAGAAACTGACTCCCAATAACTGGCAGGAAGTGGACCCGAATCGCCAGTTGTGACCCCTGCGATAGTAGTCAATCCATAGAGGTACAGTGAACAGTTGGAGGAGATCCGAAAGGAGCAGGTTGATCACGTACACCGGTAAGACGTTTTCAGACTTGATCAGACGATAGAGCCCGAATAGGGCCATCAGATTGAGGGGAGTGCCAATGATGAAGAAGATACTGTAGATTACAGGAAGGTAGATGGCATCTTGGCTGAGGTCCACTCCACAATTGTTGGCTTCATTCAGGTTACTATTACCAGAGCTGGGGGTGGGAGTCATGTCCATGATGTCCTTAAGAATCAAGAGGATATGTTAAGTTGATATGATATAGATTGTATAGTAAGTATTTACCCCATTACACATTCTGAGCCTGTAACTTGATGCTTTCACTATTTAAATTATATTTTTGTAATCAACACCTTCAACTTGACACTAAGAGGGTTTAAAGTATAATTAAAACTAGAGGGTATAAAGTATCACTAAAACTAGAGGGTATAAAGTATCATTAAAACTAGAGGGTATAAAGTATCACTAAAACTAGAGGGTATAAAGTATCACTAAAACTAGAGGGTATAAAGTATCACTAAAACTAGAGGGTATAAAGTATCACTAAAACTAGAGGGTATAAAGTATCACTAAAACTAGAGGGTATAAAGTATCACTAAAACTAGAGGGTATAAAGAGTCATTAAAACTAGAGGGTATAAAGTATCACTAAAACTAGAGGGTATAAAGTATCACTAAAACTAGAGGGTATAAAGTATCACTAAAACTAGAGGGTATAAAGTATCACTAAAACTAGAGGGTATAAAGAGTCATTAAAACTAGAGGGTATAAAGTATCACTAAAACTAGAGGGTATAAAGTATCACTAAAACTAGAGGGTATAAAGTATCACTAAAACTAGAGGGTATAAAGAGTCATTAAAACTAGAGGGTATAAAGTATCAGAAAACCAGAGGGTATAAAGTATCATTAAAACGAGAGGGAATAAAGTATCATTAAAACGAGAGGGAATAAAGTATCATTAAAACTAGAGGGAATGAAGTATCATTAAAACTAGAGGGTATAAAGTATCATTAAAACTAGAGGGTGTAAAGTATCATTAAAACTAGACGGTATGAAGAGTCATTAAAACGAGAGGGTATAAAGTATCATTAAAACTCGAGGGTGTAAAGTATCATTAAACTAGAGGGTATAAAGTATCATTAAAACTAGAGGGTATAAAGTATCATTCAAACTAGAGGGTATAAAGTATCATTAAAACTAGAGGGTATAAAGTATCATTAAAAATAGAGGGAATAAAGTATCATTAAAACTAGAGGGAATAAAGTATCATTAAAACGAGTGGGAAAAAAACATATAGATGACCACTAAATTACCATGAATTTCAAAACACTGATGTGAATTCTCTCCCTGACTTTGTCTTCTTATGTTATCAAAATATAAATATGACAGAACTAATCAAAACATACCTGTAATCCTGTATTAGCTGCACTTTTCCAACAATATCAGAACGTCTTACTGGGAAACCTCATTAGAGAGAGTGTGAGTTGAATAGTCAGTACCAAACGATATGCCAACAGTGTGTCTTTGTACAGGATGTGAAGTAATGCCATGGTGTGGTGGGAAAGCACAGACGCTCATAGAGATATTTATTTTGATGGTGGTGAAACAGAAGTCATGAAATCATAAAATGAAACACGTTACATTAACCACAGCAGGAAGTTGAGAATGCTGATAATAAGAAGCTAAAATGTGCCAGTCACTGTGTTGTTAATTACTGGTCAACAGAGAAATAACTATATAAAATGTGTAAACCAGATCTGCCTCCGTAAGTCACTGTCACTGAATAACACATGTAATAATATGTCATGCCTGTTTTTCTAATACCGTTTGTGTATAATATGATCATTCCGACTGACTCAGATTTGTTTTAACGGGTCAACTGACTCCATTTTCTGTACAGATGTAGGATCTTAATTTGGGCCAGTTTGCTACAGCAGGAAAATAATCCCGCAGAAACAGGAAATGTGAATTATTATGTGGATTATAATTAATGGACATTTTTGTAAGGGTTGATACATTTTTCGTAAGGGAAAATCAAGAGTAACATTTCTAAATGGAAATTGCAAACTTCAGAAGTATTTTTATTAAACCTCAAATACACTACAAGTTCTCCTCCAACAGGCTGATCAGATTTAGATCCTATACCTGTATGTATACACCTGTTATCAAACTGTCAGTAAAAATGATACTCAATACATAAACCAGCAGTGTTTTACCTTTTTACCTACGTTTTGTGGCTGTAGCACCAAGTCATTACTGAGCTACAGTACCATTCAATGGATCACGGGCCCCGGCAGGTCAGGGTATCATCCACACAGATGATCTATACGAGAGAGAGATGAGTTACTTATCTCCAGTCCTGTCTATAAGAGGTTACAAGAGGTGAAACATGCTGCTGGAGTATATCTCATCCCCCAAAGAACTATGGTTAGAAACAAGAAGTCTCTTCTGTATACTTCCTGTAAAAATCAGGTAATTCATAGTTTGTTAATTATACATTATTTCCTCAGTGATTGTTGGGTCCAGTGATGCTTTTATTAGTCTGTTATTACACCTTTCATTACAGAGAGACAGAGAGATAAAATAATCAGCATCCTTGTACACATCATCATCACCACCACCACCATCATCATCATCATCATCATCGTCGTCATCATCATCATCATCATCATCATCACCACCACCATCATCCTCATCACCATCATCATCATCATCACCACCACCATCATCATCATCATCATCACCACCACCATCATCATCATCACCACCACCACCATCATTGCCACCATCATCATCATCATCCTCATCATCATCATCATCACCACCACCACCACAACCATCATCACTAACCACCATCATCATCATCATCATCATCATCATCATCATCATCACCATCACCACCACCACCATCACCACCACCACCATAATCATCATCATCACTAACCACCACCATCACCACCACCACCACCACCATCACCACCATCATCACCACCACCATCACCACCTCCACCACCACCATCATCATCATCATCATCATCATCATCATCATCACCATCACCACCACCACATCATCATCATCATCATCATCACCACCACCACCACCACCACCACCACCACCACCATCATCACCATCATCACTAACCACCATCATCATCATCAACATCACCACCACCACCATCACCATCATCATCATCACTAACCACCATCATCATCACCACCACCATCACCACCACCATCATCATCACCACCACCACCATCATCACCACCACCATCACCACCTCCACCACCACCACCACCACCATCATCATCATCATCATCATCATCATCATCATCATCATCATCATCATCATCATCACCATCACCACCACCACCACCACCACCATCATCATCATCATCCATACCATCATCATCATCACCACCACCACCACCACCACCATCATCATCATCATCATCACCATCACCATCACCACCACCACCACCACCACCACCACATCACCATCATCACCACCACCATCATCACCATCATCACTAACCACCATCATCATCATCATCAACATCACCACCACCATCACCATCATCATCATCATCACTAACCACCATCATCACTAACCACCATCATCACCACCACCATCATCACCACCACCACCATCATCATCACCACCACCACCATCACTAACCACCATCATCATCATCAACATCACCACCATCATCACCATCATCATCATCACTAACCACCATCATCACTAACCACCATCATCATCACCACCACCACCACCATCATCACCATCATCACTAACCATCATCATCATCATCAACATCACCACCAACCTCACCATCATCATCATCACTAACCACCATCATCACCATCATCACTAACCACCATCATCATCATCAACATCACCACCACCATCACCATCATCATCATCATCATCATCACTAACCACCATCATCACCACCACCACCATCATCACCATCATCACTAACCACCATCATCACTAACCACCATCATCACCACCACCATCACTAACATCACCACCACCATCACCATCATCATCATCACTAACCACCATCATCACTAACCACCATCATCACCACCACCATCACCACCACCACCATCATCACCACCACCACCATCATCATCACCACCACCATCATCATCACCATCATCACTAACCACCATCATCATCATCAACATCACCACCACCATCATCATCATCACTAACCACCATCATCACTAACCACCATCATCACCACCACCATCACCACCACCACCATCACCACCACCACCACCACCATCATCACTAACCACCATCATCATCATCATCATCAACATCACCACCACCATCACCATCATCACCACCACCATCACCACCACCACCATCACCACCACCACCATCATCACCACCACCATCACCATCATCATCATCACTAACCACCATCATCACTAACCACCATCATCACCACCAACATCACCACCACCACCACCACCATCATCACCACGACCACCATCATCACCATCATCACTAACCACCATCATCATCATCATCAACATCACCACCACCATCACCATCATCATCATCACTAACCACCATCATCACTAACCACCATCATCACCACCACCATCACTAACCACCATCATCACCACCACCATCACTAACCACCATCATCACCACCACCACCACCACCATCACCACCATCATCACCACCACCACCACCACCATCATCACCACCACCAGCAATAACCAACAACATCATCATCATCATCATCATCAATATAATCATCATCACCTCCACCACCATCACCACCATCATCATCAATATAATCCTCATCATCATCATCATCACCACCATGTTGAGTTGTGCTAAGGGGTTGAATGGTGTTCAGTAGGTGTAGTTTTGTGAATCACATGTTACGATTATCAACATGTTCGACTGAGAGGAGATCTGGCAACGGTACATGTTATCAAGGTATAAAGATCAAAGAAACACTTCCCACTGGATGGTAAACTTCATATCTTCAATTCCTTCATATCTTGTGTTGAGTGAATTCAATATGGATTTTAACATTTTCTACAGGGCATTGATTTAAAATGCTTACAAGGTGTTCAAACACTTCTTGGCAGAAATCATCTAGTTTGGCTCACACAGCTGGCTGTAGATATGGTATGCATCCCAAATGGCACCTTATTCCTTTAGTGTCCATAGTGCTCTGCTTAAAAGTAGTGCACTATTTAGGGATTAGGGTGCCATTTGGGATGCATCCATGCACAGAATTCTAAAGCACTCACGACAGTTCCTACCAGGGGCATGAGTCCAACTTACAGAAATTGTTCCTGCGCCCAAATTCAATCTAAGGATCATAGGGCAAAGCACTCAGATGTGAGTGGAATTAAAGTAACACAACCTGTTAGTGAAGTGTTTAACAGTAACACAACCTGTTAGTGAAGCGTTTTATAGTAACACAACCTGTTCGTGAAGTGTTTTACAGTAATACAACCTGTTAGTGAAGCATTTTACAGTAATACAACCTGTTAGGGAAGCGTTTTACAGTAACACAACCTGTTAGTGAAGCGTTTTACAGTAATACAACCTGTTAGTGAAGCGTTTTACAGTAATAATTCCTGTTAGTGAAGCATTTCACAGTAATACAACCTGTTAGTGAAGCGTTTTACAGTAACACAACCTGTTAGTGAAGCGTTTTACAGTAATACAACCTGTTAGTGAAGCGTTTTACAGTAATACAACCTGTTAGTGAAGCGTTTTACAGTAACACAACCTGTTAGTGAACTGATGTAACACATGGGACCAAACTAGGGAAATGTAACAATCTATGTCACTTTGTTGGAGATGAATGAGTCTTAGTGTTAAGAGAGAGGAGCATGAAACTAGACAACTACAACAATAAATATATAATTTATTAAGGATTTATAAAGGGTTTCTAAGTAGTTTAGAAATGGTTCATTATTAGTTAATAGTAATACAATTGTAAGCTTGTCATCTAGCTGCTTTTCACATACTAATACTTTAAATAATTAGTATAATTAATAATACAAATAATGAATATATTATTTAGTGCAATAATTAGTAGTAGTAATATAATAATTAACATACTTTGTATATTCATTTGTATAATTATTATTATGCTCTTCTCATTCATCAATACGTCTGCATTAGACACAAGTGTAGAAGATAAAGTACTTTCTAGAAATGCATATCAATGACTTCCTCCATTTATTGCCCCTTCTTTGACTAATGTGTCATAATACATTGTACCATGCTGTTCTTTCTATGAGTGCCTTGCGACAATCTCAGAGGCCCTTAATAATTGAAAGAGAATGTAATCTAAGCACGGTTGAAAAGAGAGATACAATTATCTGCATGTGAACCCTTTTAAAACCCAAAGCAGGTGAACTTCAGGTTAGCTGGCAGATAAGACCTTAACTGATTAATATCATGTAGTGGCAGTGGGTGGAAGAATCAAGGGTATATTCTACAGAGGGCCAAACTGTAGGGAGTTATTTTCATTCTGAAGTTGTGTTTAACTTATGAGCCACTTGCATACCATGGGGATTCGGTATGTTATGTGTCTAAGATAAAGAATGCAATGGCACTGGAAATACTGGAGACTTATACTCTGAGCTATGCAAGAAAGTGCATCTTAGCGAATACAGGGGAAGAGTCTAAGAAAAAAAATCAAATTTCCAAGAAAATGTATTGTTAGTCAAATTAAACATGTTTCTATTATGACATCACAAAGGTACCCGTTCCAATTACTGCACATTTAACATAGTTTGGCAATCTTGAATCTCCTGTACTGCAGGTGAAATCTTTGAGTGTAACAGTACATGCTTTCCACAGGGTTTAAAGGCAGGCTTGGTATACAATAGAGAATAGACCTCTTGGAAACAGAGAGAGACATGCTTTCTCTTCAATTTAATTCTGGGAATGCGTTATCTAACATGGCACATCAAATGTACCAGCAAACAGACGGCAAAGAAACAGTTCAAATCAAAGTTTACAGATCACAAGATGGGATAAAAGAGCCGTTGACAGTGACAAAAGATGTCACGATAACAGAGTGAAAATTTTAAAAAAATCATAATCTCATGAACATTACCTAAGCACATTATCAGGTCTGTGCATTCAGAGAGAAAAAAAAAATCATATTTCAGTTTGTATACTAGTAAGAACGCTTACTGAGAAGTAAGTCCAAGTAAAAAATATATTCCTATATTTCCATATAGGCCTATAACAGTTCAATAGTTCCAGTAGCAAAGCAAACATTTCAAGAAAGTACACCTGTTGCTCTACACAGACACTGTAAACAATAAGCAAAAGCCACCAAGACATGACAATGGTTGACAACAGCACCCGAACTGGATCAATCCATTTTGACCATCTAGATAAGGGGCGTCAAACTCATTTTGCTCACGGGCCGCATTCGGTCCTTAACGAGGTCTAGAAGGCCGAACTGAAAATGTGTTATATTTCCTCGCTGTTAAAATGATCAAAATGATGTCCTCTATCCATCGGGTTGGGAATGTTCTATGCACCCTGACTATCCAGCTATCAGGGAATCAAAATCAAGTCAATTGTTATTTGTCACATGCTTGGTAAACAACATGTGTAGGCTAACAGGGAAATACTTACTTAGAGGTCCTTCCCAACAATACAGAGACAAAATACGAAAAATAATAGAAAAATAATAACACAAGGAATAAATCCACGATGAGTAACAATAACTTGTCTATTTACAGTACTGAGTAACAATAACTTGTCTATTTACAGTACTGAGTAATGATAACTTGGTTATATACAAGGGGTACCAGTACTGAGTAATGATAACTTGGTTATATACAAGGGGTAACAGTACTGAGTAATGATAACTTGGTTATATACATGGGGTACCAGTACTGAGTAATGATAACTTGGTTATATACATGGGGTACCAGTACTGAGTCATGATAACTTGGTTATATACAAGGGCTACCAGTACTGGGTAATGATAACTTGGTTATATACAAGGGCTACCAGTACTGGGTAATGATAACTTGGTTATATACAAGGGCTACCAGTACTGGGTAATGATAACTTGGTTATATACAAGGGCTACCAGTACTGAGTAATGATAACTTGGTTATATACATGGGGTACCAGTACTGAGTAATGATAACTTGGCTATAAACATGGTGTACAATAATCGGGCTGACTCTTTTCTCTGTATATATCAACAATGTCGCTCTTGCTGCGGGTGATTCCCTGACCCACCTCTACTCAGACGACACCATTCTGTATACATCTGGCCCTTCTTTGGACACTGTGTTAACTAACCTCCAAATGAGCTTCAATGCCATGCAACATTCCTTCCGTGGCCTCCAACTGCTCTTAAACGCTAGCAAAACCAAATGCATGCTTTTCAACCGTTCGCTGCCCGCACCCGCCCGACTAGCATCACTACTCTGGACGGTTCTGACCTAGAATACGTGGACAACTACAAATACCTAGGTGTCTGGCTAGACTGTAAACTCTCCTTCCAGACCCATATCAAACATCTCCAATCCAAAATCAAATCTAGAATCGGCTTTCTATTTCACAACAAAGCCTCCTTCACTCACGCCGCCAAACTTACCCTCGTAAAACTGACTATCCTACCGATCCTCGACTTTGGCGATGTCATCTACAAAATAGCTTCCAATACTCTACTCATCAAACTGGATGCAGTCTATCACAGTGCCATCCGTTTTGTTACCAAATCACCTTATACCACCACCATTGCGACCTGTATGCTCTAGTCGGCTGGACCTCGCTACATATTCGTCGCCAGACCCACTGGCTCCAGGTCATCTATAAGTCTATGCTAGATAAAGCTCTGCCAACACCTCCTTTGGCCGCCTTTCCTTCCAGTTCTCTGCTGCCAGTGACTGGAACTAATTGCAAAAATCGCTGAAGCTGGAGACTTACATTTCCCTCACTAACTTTAAACATCAGCTGTCTGAGCAGCTAACCGATCACTGCAGCTGTACGTAGGCCATCTGTAAATAGCCCACCCAATCTACTTACCTCATCCCCATATTGTTTTAATTTAATTTGCTGCTCTTTTGCACACCAATATCACTACTTACACACCATCATCTGCTCATCTATCACTCCAGTGTTAATCTGCTAAATTGTAATTACTTTGCTACTATGGCCTATTTATTGCCTTACCTCCTTACTCCATTTGCACACACTGTATACAGACTTTATTTTTTTCTATTGTGTTATTGATTGTACGCTTGTTTATTCCATGTAAATCTGTGTTGTTGTTTGCTGCTTTGGCCAGGTTGCAGTTGTAATTGAGAACTTGTTCTCAACTAGCTTACCTGGTTAAATAAAGGTGAAATAAAACATTTAAAAAACTAGGCAAGTTAGTTAAGGACACATTCTTATTTTCAATGACAGCCTAGGAACAGTGGGTTAACTGTCTTGTTCAGGGGCAGAACAACAGATTTTTACCTTGTCAGCTCTGGGATTCAATCTTGCAAACTTTCAGTTACAAGTCCAACACTCTAACCATTAAGCTACCTGCCATCCCAAATGTAGGTCTAATGTTTGGAAAGAGTTGTGGTTTGGCTTTAGTCATAGTTTGGCTTCAGTCATTCCAACGTAGACTGGATCTGGCCCGCAGGCCTTGAGTTTGACGTGATCTAGATGAAGCGCTCCATGTGAAGCTCTTGAGCATGACATAATGTCCAGTCGTAGATGAAATGTAGCCATCAAGTCTCAGAGGTGAAAGGAAATACACCTCCAACTTTAGCCATCTGGTGTTTATGTACCACGGTCGTCAAAGGAAAACGTGTGTGTTTGTGTGTGTGTGTGTGTGTTTGTGTGTGTGTGTTTGTGTGTGTGTTTGACCTATGTGAAGGATTCTGATCCGCAGGAGAACTGCTGAGTAGCATCTGCTGGCAGAGAGAACGCCTTGGGTCCTTCACATGACATGACAAATTACACTGGGCAGTTTACATTTAATTATCCCCTTGAATAATCACATCCAAGAGAGATTATTTGGGAAGGAGGGAGAGTGAAAGATAACGGGGGGAAGAGACAATATTAAAAAATATTTTTTTTCTATATCAGACGTTTCACAGATATGTGAAGGGAGGTGAAGGACCATCAAATGCCCTCTAACCTCCATTGACCTAAGAAAGGGTTAACTTACTGATGCCATCTAACCTCTATTTACAGGAGAATGGGTTAACTTACTGATGCCATCTAACCTCTATTTGCAGGAGAATGGGTTAACTTACTGATGCCATCTAACCTCTATTGACAGTATAAAGGGTTAACTTACTGATGCCGTCTAACCTCTATTTACAGGAGAATGGGTTAACTTACTGATGCCATCCAACCCCTATTTACAGTAGAATGGGTTAACTTACTGATGCCATCTAACCTCTATTGACAGTATAAAGGGTTAACTTACTGATGCCGTCTAACCTCTATTTACAGGAGAATGGGTTAACTTACTGACGCCATCTAACTTCTATTTACAGGAGAAAGGGTTAACTTACTGATGCCATCTAACCTCTATTGACCTAAGAATGGGTTAACTTACTGATGCCATCTAACCTCTATTTACAGTAGAATGGGTTAACTTACTGATGCTGTCTAACCTCTATTTACAGTAGAATGGGTTAACTTATTGATGCCATCTAACCTCTATTGACAGGATAATGGGTTAACTTACTGATGCCATCTAACCCCTATTGACAGGAGAATGGGTTAACTTAGGGATGCTGTCTAACCTCTATTTACAGTAGAATGGGTTAACTTACTGATGCCATCTAACCTCTATTTACAGTAGAAAGGGTTAACTTACTGATGCCATCTAACCTCTATCGACAGTAGAAAGGGTTAACTTACTGATGCCATCTAACCTCTATTTACAGGAGAAAGGGTTAACTTACTGATGCCATCTAACCTCTATTGACAGGATAATGGGTTAACTTACTGATGCCATCTAACCCCTATTTACAGTAGAAAGGGTTAACTTACTGATGCCATCTAACCCCTATTGACAGGAGAATGGGTTAACTTACTGATGCCATCTAACCCCTATTGACAGTACAAAGGGTTAAGTTACTGATGCCATCTAACCGTGAGGTGAATACGGAGTACAGTGAGGTGAATACTGACTACAGTGAGGTGAATACGGAGTACAGTGAGGTGAATACGGAGTACAGTGAGGTGAATACTAAGGAGTACAGTGAGGTGAATACGGAGTACAGTGAGGTGAATACGGAGTACAGTGAGGTGAATACGGAGTACAGTGAGGTGAATACTGACTACAGTGAGGTGAATACGGAGTACAGTGAGGTGAATACGGAGTACAGTGAGGTGAATACTAAGGAGTACAGTGAGGTGAATACGGAGTACAGTGAGGTGAATACGGAGTACAGTGAGGTGAATACTAAGGAGTACAGTGAGGTGAATACTAAGGAGTACAGTGAGGAGGTTACTGAGGAGCACAGGGAGGTGGTTACTAAGGAGTACAGTGAGGAGGTTACTGAGGAGTACAGTGAGGAGGTTACTGAGGAACACAGTGAGGTGGTTACTAAGGAGTACAGTGAGGTGAATACTAATGAGTACAGTGAGGTGATTACTGAGGAGTACAGTGAGGAGGTTACTGAGGAGCACAGTGAGGTGGTTACTAAGGAGTATAGTGAGGAGTACAGTGAGGTGCCTGAGGAGTACAGTCAGATTATTGAGGGGTACATTGACGGATGTTATTGGGGAGTACAGTGAGGTGGTTATTGGGGAGTACAGTGAGGATGTTACTCAGGAGTACAGTGAGGTAGTTACTGAGGAGATTACTGTTTCATTCAAATAGAAAAATTAAGAATTTCCATGTAATTTCTCATATTTTACAAGATCAAAAGTCTTGTAAAAATACCCCACACAATGGCTGAAAGCTGCAGTATGCATTATGACTCACAATACAATGACTCACAAGTATGTCATGTTTAGCCTGGGTTCCTCCTAATATCGGTACATTACTCTGTATATTTCCTCCTCTGCTGGGATCCTGCCTTCATTGACAGCTGTGTTACATATCCCAGGGTGATCACCTTTGGTGTGGTGCTGATTTTCTAAGATAACAGATTTCTTGTCATGCTGCTGCATGGGACTGCCATACCTTAGAGTGGGAACACTTGGCAGGATCGTGCTCGTATTCCTTTGATGTAAAAAGGCACTTTATGATACAGTTTTGGTGCCAAAACACAGGCTAGATAAATAATGGATGAAATGTAAAAGCAGATAGAACCAGGATGATGGATCCTTGTCAACTGGCCTGTTAAGAGAAGGGTCGGATCTGTGTGTCATTCAACTGATGGATAACTGTCAGTGTATTCAGAGGACAAAATCTACACAGCTAAGTGACACACTATTTACACAATGTGGCGGTTTCGGTGCCAAGATCACGGTAAGGCCTGGTTTACACATAAACACACACCACCAGTCCAAGGGAAGGGTTCAAGTGTTTTATTATCAGAGGTCGACAGCGTTCCATTTCTACCAAACTCTAAACAGAGTAAACACTTCGTCACCAGTGGAAGATCCTGAAATCTTGGTCTTTGGGGGTTCAATCATTGCTGAACTCATCAGTTCCTTTCTTCCGATAAACCTCCTTCTCCACCGTACGTTCTCTCACCCCAATAACCTCCTACTCCTTCCCCAATAACCTCCTACTCCTTCCCCTGCCGGGGTCAAAGAAAAGACAAAGAGAAAAAAAACCCAGGGCGTGGTTAATTAGAGGCCCTGATTGGTTTCACCTGGCTGCAGTTTGGCTCTGATCACAACTGGAGACAGGTGTGGCTGTTCTGCTGCATTCTAGAAGTTTCCCCTGAGCTGTCCATGGTCCTGCCTTTGGGGAATACTTCACATTGCTGTCCGTGGTCCTGGCATCCAGAAAACAGAGCAACCTCGCAGGCACATACCGTCCATCCACCACACAATCCCTGAAACCGCTACAATAGTTAAGTGACACACTATTTACACAGCTAAGTGACACTAATTACACATTTAAGTGACACTATTTACACAGCTAAGTGACACTATTAACAACATGGATAAATGCTGTTTTCATCTGGTGAAACCTCTGTGTAAGCCTCAGCAACAAATACAGTTTCAAACATTTGGAGTAGAGGGATTGTAAATATATTCAACCTATCCTTTACAACAACAACAAAAACATGTTACATTTGCAGTTTCACATGTTGACCTTAAATGTCACATGTGAAACCATATGTTCACACGTGTTGAATTTAGAGTTCACATGTTAAAGCCAGCTTCAGTAAGTGCAAAATAAATCAAATACATTTTCGATTATGGATTATATCTCTGAAATAAGAGATATTAAGTCTTAATTTGACGTATTTAGTGCTTTGACGCCACAGCACTGGAAATACTGGAGCTTTTTTCCATTTTCCCTCCTTCAGGCTTGTTTACATTTTGCAGCTAATTTCTCAGCCAGACGAGGTGATGATGTATGATCGAGAGTTGCCAAAATGTAATCTCGCTCATGTGCTGAGTGATGTTTACAACTCAACTGTCAGTCTGCCATAGTGCCGTTTAACCTTGCAGTCAGTCCAGTCGGACTATAACCAAGATACTGGTAAGAGTACTTTTTGGAATAAAATGTTCAATTATTTTATGTAATTAGCCAATCATTATATTGTATACTTTGTTCTGTTCTGGAAAATAGCTAGTTTACACCAACCTGGGCCCAGATTCACAAAACCTTAAGAAGACATGTCTTCTTAACTGCCATTGTTTCCTTAACTATAGACTTAAGAAGAAAGTTAAAAAGGTTATTGGACATTCTCTTGCGCTATTTCTTATCTTTCTCATTAAGCACAAAGTTAAAAAAATGAGACTCTCAAAAAATGAGACTCTTGAAAATAATGTTCATGGAAATGTTCTTAATTCTAAGATGGCTTAACCCTTGTCTTAAACTCAGAGCAGTGAGAAAAAAGCTCATTAAAACAATGGAACATGTTTAATTCACACACAAACTTAATCTGAAAGTTTCAGTATTGATTATTTTAAACCCAATAACATGTTTTAGAACTGTAATCTTAGTAAGAAATATGCTAACATGATTGCCATTGTTAGCTAGATAGCTAGCTAAAATGGTTGCCTAGCAACACACATCTTAAGAAGATTTGTAAGAAGATATTTGAGAAGTTTATAAGAAAATCATAACATCTTAAGATATTGTTGAGGAATTGCACTTACGAACTATCTTATGAACTTCTTAAAAAGCTTCTTAAGTTTTAGTGTATGAAGTGTTTAGTGAATCTGGACCCTGTTCTGCCAGTTTGTAGTGTTCTGCCTGTTCTCTAGACTAGGAAGCTACTGTAGCTAGCTAACTGCCTAAATTAGTTAGCTCACTAGCTAGCTAGCAAACTAACAGTTAGCTAATGTTAGGCTCATCGTAAATCAAAAATGCTTGTTTTCATTTCATGTATGAGTAAAACATTGAGTGTATTTGTGTTAACTAATTAGTCACGTTTGTCTCCCTTCCACAACATAAACCTCTAAAGAGCTAGCATTACTATATCATAGATGTCAAGGTAATATAGCTAATATCTAATGACCTTGTGAATGTATCAATAGTTGTAGCTATGTTAGCTGTCAGTCATAGCTAGGTCTATGAAATATTTACAGCAAATAATATCAACATCTACTATTTGCTATTCTTACATATAGTATATTTTCTGTCAATTGCTGGCAGAACCATTTCACCAGGTCAAATTTCTAGTACAGGTAAACGTACTTGGTGGATAAAGGTGATTCTGATTCGTCAAGGATTGTTTTTAGGAGAATATGCTGTCTGAACATGGCACACATAGGTCTAAAAAGAGAAGGAGGTCCAAGTGTCTGTGGAGGATTGCTGAGGGCCAGTGTAGAAACAAGGTCCATGTAGAGGGTACGAGGATCAAACAGGGCCAGGGAAGGGAACAGAGGAAGAGGTAGAAGCAGCAGAATCTGGGAAATATCCCTGGCTGACAGGGAGAGAGTTGATCATAATCATCAAGATAGATTTGCACAGCTTTCAGACAACACCATGTCTGAGTAGTCTAAACCAAATCTAGACCAGATTGTCAACTCTGGTACTCATGTCAACCAGAAAGTATAGCTAGTTTTTTTTTACTCATTAACTTTAGGTGTATCTTGAACAGCTGTCAGAGAGAGAGAGATTGACATGGTGATTTGATGACGATGCTGGAGAGGACACCAGGGGCTCTTTTCGATGTGGTCCATCTCATCCAGACCAACCAGGGAGGTGGTGGAGGTGCAGGGGGCGGCCCTTTTTGGTGCACCTGTGGCAGGTGTCGTGAAATGCCAACTGACTGAGGAGAAGTGTTGTGGTGGGGGGCTAACCACCTGCATCAGTACAACGTTGCACATGTGCACTTCCTGCCTGGAGCCTGGAAACCTGAGGAACATCAGGGTCTACAGGAATGACCTGTTAGCCCTGGATGAGAGCGAGGAACAGGGAGAAGACCATGCGGAGTACAGGCATGCTGCCTACCGGTAGTTTATCTGTTGGCAGCGTGGCATGCTTCGGCAGGGTCACAGAATTGTTATTCCAAGCTGCTGCGTATGGCACATCAGAGACGCCTTCCCTGACACTAATGGCCTGTATAAAGGATTCACTCCTGGCAGACTAAGAGAATTCTGTCCATGTATTTGTTTGTTTATTTGTGTATATGTTCGCTAACTCTAACCCACTGTTTAATAAAAACAACTGATGTTACGGACAATGGTTGAATATAGAGCAAAATGTTTTATTTGTTCAACAAATATATATATTTTTATATGAAACAGAATCATAGAACAAAGAATTGAATTACATTTATTTAGTCATAAGACAACAATCATGAGTGACAAGGTACTCATAAGGTTTATTTACAGGTGGATAGATCATAGGACTGTACAATACATTATCAATAACATGAGGTCATTTACAAATGCTATTTATTAGCAAATTAGGTTTATTTAATTGAGTAGAGGGGACTGTACAATAACATAATGGTGGAAATTTGTTATTGTTATTTACAATAAACTATAGGAACTAATTGTTACCTATTGGTGTTCAGTGTGCGTGTGTGTGTGCGTGCGTGCATGCGTGCGTGTGTGCGCTCACGAGCGCATGTGGGCATGGGGTTTCTATCAAGAATCAGGAAAACACCCAGATGCAGACAGTTTCGAAGTAACAAAAGTTTATTACATAAACAGGGGGGCATGACAGGTCAAGGGCAGACAGAGGTAAGTAATCCAGAGCAGAGTCTGAAAGGTACAGAACGACAGGCAGGCTCAGGGTCAGGCCAGGGAGAGGTCAGTAATCCAGGGTGGTTGACAAGGTTGACAAATTATCTATATATATATATATATATCTATCGCTAGCTATATGTGTGCATATTGGTCACCCATAAAGGAGCAGGAGGAAGTACAGAACGGCAGGCAGGCTCAGGGCAGGCAGAATGGTCAAAACCGAAAACTAGAAAACAGGAACTAGAGAAAGACAGGAGCACGGGAAAAACACTGGTAGGCTTGACAAAACAAAATAAACTGGCAACAGGCAAACAGAGAACACAGGTATAAATACACTGGGGATAATGGGGAAGATGGGCGACACCTGGAGGGGGGTGGAGACAATCACAAAGACAGGTTAAACAGATCAGGGTGTGACAGTTTCAGGTCATTGTAGCTGTTCAGATCCTAGGGAGAGTGAGGAAAATATACATCTAGAAACATTCTGCTTGACCCTACTTTTAAAAAACACAGGTGTTTTTAATCTTATCATTCATACCTAGCCCTCGGCTGACATATGCCTGAACCAGCACCAGGATGGGTGGTGGGGGAACCTCAGGGAGAAGGCCAAGATTCCTTGGGTCACTGGCTACACGAGGGATGATCTTTGGCATTCCCACGTTGGATGCCAACCTCTGTCTGACCACACCTGCTTGCAGCTCAGGGATGTAACTGCAGGGTTTTGGGGTCTTCTTCGCAAGCACTGTCCATCACTTTATACTGGTTACAACCATTTACAACTACTTGGTTGTTAAATAGTTTGCTTAATTTGGTTATTTTGCCATCTAGTCATTGAACGAACACATCATCAGCTAACGTTAGCTACAAGGAAGAAAGTGGTTGTATCTATCAGTCAAGCATACCCGTTCAGCAGAAACAATGCCATTTCGGCAGCTCGTCTAAGATGGAGTTGACTCCGGAGCACCCGCCACCTTTCTTCTTCTTTGAGGTTTATTGGCAGACTACATTAGGTGTAGTCACCCACAGGGTAGTACAAAATACGTTTAAAAAACAGAAACATTTTTGGATTAACAAATTCATACTAATTGTCAAAACCAAAAATCACTAACCATATTCACGCTATTACCATGAATTTCTAACAAAAGCTGTACAATTCAGATCCCTACACAGGCCCAGGAACCTGGGAGGGGGGAACCTCTTCATTTAGTACACCCTGTTACATTTGGGCTGTAACTACATGCTTCATCTGACTTTTCAACTATTAACGTACATATTTATTCCTTCAACAGACACTTGTCACGTGACCAATTCTTTTACAATCGTAACACTGCAGCGCTTCTGTACATACGGTCTCGCCTCATATCTCACATACCCAAGTTTTACACAAGTCAGGAGAACCACTTCATCAAAGGACAGTAAAACTGATGGACTTTGCGCCATCTTTCCGTTTATCATTCAGTTCAAGTGACATGCACCTACCACTCCCGTCACCCCAAAAAACATCCTTGCTTGTGAATTACACTCCAGCCATAAACTGCTGTACATTTACAACTTTAGCCCTTTCTACTCCACTCTTCTTCACGGTCGTCGACTCATTCTCACCAACTGTACTAGCGCCAAGATCATTGCACAACACTTCCACCATTGCTCCTCCAGTCATCCCCCGGACTCCCTCGCTCTTTGCTGTGAATGATGCAAGAGTTTGTGTTCTCAAAGTAGAACCCCTATTGTCCTCATTCCAGCACAGCTGTTGCTTCACCAACTTTCTCTCCATTTCCTCCATTTTGTCCACACTACTCGCCGCCATTTCCGACTCCCCGCTGTTTGTTCCTCCTTCCAGGGCTTGATGACTTCTTCTTCTTCTCGTGTCCGTTGCCTTGACTCCCTGTCCAATTTCGGTAATCTCGAGCCCCTTCCGGACATGATCCAAAACGATATCTTCACCGATATTCACTTTTCACCTCCTAATATCTTGTTGTTGTTTTCGGTTAGGTTTTTTTTCTCGTCGGTTGATAGTAACACTTAAAATCTTGGGTTTCCGTGAATTTGTCTGCCATTTGCAGACACTGCTAAGACTGCGTTGTACCAGGGTGCGGTCTTGTCACGAGAACAGTGATTATTGTTGTGTATGTCTGAAGCAAACACATTTAATTGATTTGTTTTGTCGCCCTAACATAACAAATCATTAATATAAACAAACTGACCTAGCAGAATTCAAACTTACACTTACTGAGTCTGGCTTTAACACCACCTTTACACATGTGAGGAGAAAAAACAAAATCACCTCACATGTAAATTGCAGTTTGTGAAAGCAAAACATAAGCCCCAAAGTATTAATAGCAAAACAAATATTGCAAAGAGAAAACAAAAAAAAAAAGCAGATTTTTAAAAATGATAACACAATTAAATTAAACGTCTCCCTCTTTCCCGCTACTGTCCCTCTCTTTGGTTATGTTACCCTGGTCCTTTGGATATGTTACCCTGGTCCTTTGGTTATGTTACCCTGATCCTTTGGTTATGTTACCCTGGTCCTTTGGTTATGTTACCCTGGTCCTTTGGTTGTTACCCTGGTCCTTTATGTTACCCTGGTCCTTTATGTTACCCTGGCCTTTGGTTGTTACCCTGGTCCTTTATGTTACCCTGGCCTTTGGTTGTTACCCTGGTCCTTTATGTTACCCTGGTCCTTTATGTTACCCTGGCCTTTGGTTGTTACCCTGGTCCTTTATGTTACCCTGGCCTTTGGTTGTTACCCTGGTCCTTTATGTTACCCTGGCCTTTGCTTTCCACTTTCCACAAGTCTTTCCACAAGTCTTTCCACAATCCTACCAGCAATATAGCAAGCACCCTGCATCCCACTGCTGGTTTACCTCTGAAGCTAAGCAGGGTTGGTCCTGGTCAGTCCCTGGATGGGAGACCAGACCTAGCTGGAAGAGGTGATAATAATCATGTGAATGAATAATGTACATGTGAAACTTCACACGTGTCTGAAAACCACGTCTGACTCTGGAACAATTCTGACCACTTCTGACTCGGGACATTTTTCATGTGATTTGTTCACACGTTTTCAAGCTGTTTTTTTTTGTAAGGGTAACCATTACACAATATATTCAATCAACTCCTACCACTGCCTACAATGTAGCATGACAACTACTGTACGTCAGAGGAGGTCAAACAAGCAATCAGATAACACGTCCAATCATGCAATCACCTTAACTACATGATACCAGGCACTCTGCCGTCTGTATCAATCAGTATTCAAGGTGGCAATACCAAACATCCGTTTTATTTATTTTATCAGCGCTAATCAACCTCAGTCGTGAATATAAGGTTGAATAAATACACTGATTACATCCCAATTGGCACCCTATTCCCTATGCAGTGCACTACTTTTGACCAGGACTGGCACCCTATTCCCTATGTGGTGCACTGCTTTAGACCAAGACTGGCACCCTATTCCCTATGTAGTGCACTACTTTAGACCAGGACTGACACCCTATTCCCTATGTAGTGCACTACTTTAGACCAGGACTGACACCCTATTCCCTATGTAGTGCACTACTTTAGACCAGGACTGGCACCCTATTCCCTATGTAGTGTACTACCCATAGGCCCCACGTAGGACATAGGGTACCTTTCGAGAGCCGGCCATTGTGTCGATGGCATGTGGTGACAATCATTAACTAGCAGTACCAGGTGGGATAGCAGCTATTGTCACTCAAGATGTTGTTTTGTCATTTGTTTCTGACACAACCTTTATTTTATTGCAATGAAATTGACTGGTTCATGGCTGGCTCATGGCTGGCTCATGGCTGGCTCATGGCTGGCTCATGGCTGGCTCATGGCTGGCTCATGGCTGGCTCATGGCTGATTTACTCTGCATGCATGCAGGATGATAACTAGGCCTCTGTACTCACCTCACCTCCCTTCACAATGTCACTGAGATCGTTGAGAAGTTTGGGAATGAATGCATGATGTCAGATAGTGCGAAGACTGCCTGCACTGATGTAGGTTGAGGAACGACCATTAACTATTAACTATTACTACTACTAACTACTACTAACTACTACTACCATCACTACTACTACTACCACCAGTACCCCTACCACTGCTACAGTATCTAGGATGGAGAGAAGTCTGTCCATAATAAAGCACTGCTCTACCTTCTTAACAGCACTGTCAATGAGGCAGGTCCTACAGGCCCTAGTTTCTACCTTCTTAACAACACTATCAACAAGGCAGGTCCTACAGGCCCTAGTTTTGTCGCACCTAGACTACTGTTCAGTCGTGTGGTCAGGTGACACAAAGAGGAACTTAAGAAAATTGCAATTGCCTCAGAACAGGGCAGTACGGCTGGCCCTTGGATGTACACAGAGAACTAACATTAACGATATGCATGTCAATCTCTACTGGCTCAAAGTGGAGGAGATTGACTTCATCACTACTTTTATTTATGAGAGGTATTGACATGTTGAATGCACCGAGCTGTCTGTTTGAACTACTGGCAGACAGCTCGGACACCCATGCATACCCCAAAAGACATGCCACAAGAGGTCTTTTCACAGTCCCCAAGTCCAGAACAAACTATGGGAGGTGCACAGTACTACATAGAGCCATGACTACATGGAACTCCATTCCACATCAGGTAACAGATACAAGCAGTAGAATCAGATTTAAAAAAATAGATAAGAATACAAGTTATGGAACAGCAGGGACTGTGAAGAGACACAAACATAGGCACTGACACATGCACACAGACACGCAAACATACACACTATACACATACGTACAGATGGATTTTGTGTTGTAGATGTGTGGTAGGGGGCCTGAGGGCACACACTTAATATGTTGTGAAATCTGTTATGAAAACTATTGTAATGTTTGAATGTGTAAATGTAGAACTGCCTTCATGTTGCAGGACCCCAGGAAGAGTATTTTTTGTATCTTTTATTTAACTAGGCAAGTCAGATAAGAAAAAAAACGTATTTACAATGACAGCCTACCAGGGAACAGTGGGTTAACTGCCTTGTTCATGGGCAGAATTACAGATTTTAACATTGTCAGCTCAGGGATTTGATCCAGCAACCGGTTACTGGCCCAGCGCTCTAACGACGAGGCTACCTGCCGTGGTAGCAGCTAATGGGGATCCATAATAAATACAAATACTACCACTACTACAACTCCTGCTGCTACTACTAGTACTACTAGTACTGCTACTGCTACTACTACTACTACTGCTTCTACAACTAGTACAACTACTGCTGCTACTACTACTAGTACTACTAGTACTGCTACTGCTACTACTACTACTACTGCTTCTACAACTAGTACAACTACTGCTGCTACTACTACTAGTACTACTAGTACTGCTACTGCTACTACTACTACTACTGCTTCTACAACTAGTACAACTACTGCTGCTACTACTACTAGTACTACTAGTACTGCTACTACTACTACTGCTTCTACAACTAGTACTGCTACTGCTACTACTACTACTAGTACTACTACTACTACTACTACTGCTGCTGCTACAACTAGTACAACTACTGCAGCTGCTACTGCTACTACTACTACTACTGCTGCTTCTACAACTAGTACTGCTACTGCTACTACTACTACTACTGCTTCTACAACTAGTACAACTACTTCTGCTACTACTACTAGTACTACTAGTACTGCTACTGCTACTACTACTACTACTGCTTATACAACTAGTACAACTACTGCTGCTACTACTACTAGTACTACTACTACTACTACTGCTGCTTCTACAACTAGTACTGCTACTGCTACTACTACTACTACTGCTTATACAACTAGTACAACTACTGCTGCTACTACTACTAGTACTACTACTACTACTACTGCTGCTTCTACAACTAGTACTGCTACTGCTACTACTACTACTACTGCTTCTACAACTAGTACAACTACTGCTGCTGCTACTACTAGTACTACTAGTACTGCTACTGCTACTACTACTACTACTACTGCTTCTACAACTAGTACTGCTACTGCTACTACTACTACTAGTACTACTACTACTACTACTACTGCTGCTGCTACAACTAGTACAACTACTGCAGCTGCTACTACTAGTACTACTAGTACTGCTACTGCTACTACCACTACTACTGCTGCTTCTACAACTAGTACTGCTACTGCTACTACTACTACTACTACTGCTTCTACAACTAGTACTGCTACTGCTACTACTACTACTAGTACTACTACTACTACTACTACTGCTGCTGCTACAACTAGCACAACTACTGCAGCTGCTACTACTAGTACTACTAGTACTGCTACTGCTACTACTACTACTACTACTGCTTCTACAACTAGTACTGCTACTGCTACTACTACTACTACTACTACTGCTTCTACAACTAGTACAACTACTGCTGCTGCTACTACTATTACTACTAGTACTGCTACTGCTACTACTACTACTACTGCTGCTGCAACTACTACAACTCCTGCTGCTACTACTAGCAGCTAATGGGGATCCATAATAAATACAAATACTACCACTACTACAACTCCTGCTGCTACTACTAGTACTACTAGTACTGCTACTGCTACTACTACTACTACTGCTTCTACAACTAGTACAACTACTGCTGCTACTACTACTAGTACTACTAGTACTGCTACTACTACTACTGCTTCTACAACTAGTACTGCTACTGCTACTACTACTACTAGTACTACTACTACTACTGCTACTGCTACTACTACTACTAGTACTACTAGTACTGCTACTGCTACTGCTACTACTACTACTACTACTGCTTCTACAACTAGTACAACTACTGCTGCTGCTACTACTAGTACTACTACTACTACTACTGCTGCTGCTGCTACAACTAGTACAACTACTGCAGCTGCTACTACTAGTACTACTATTACTGCTATTACTACTACTACTACTACTGCTGTAACTAGTACAACTACTGCTGCTACTACTAGTACAACAACTACTACTACTACTGCTGCTGCTACAACTAGTACAACTACTGCTGCTGCTATTACTAGTACTACTATTACTACTACTTCTACTGCTACAACTAGTAATACTATTACTACTACTACTACTACTGCTGCTACAACTAGTAAAACTACTGCTGCTGCTACTACTAGTACTACTATTACTACTACTAATACTAGTACAACTACTGCTGCTACTACTATTAGTACTACTATTAGTACTACTACTACTACTACTACTGCTGTTACAACTAGTACAACTACTGCTGTTGCTACTACTAGCACTACTATTACTAGTACTAATACTAGTAAAACTACTGCTGCTACTACTAGTACTACTATTACTACTACTACTACTACTGCTGTTACAACTAGTACAACTACTGCTGCTGCTACTACTAGTACTACTACTACTAGTACTACTACTGCTACAACTAGTACAACTACTGCTTCTACTACTAATACAACTACTGCTGCTGCTACTACTAGTACAACTATTACTACTACTACTACTACTGCTGCTACAACTAGTACAACTACTGCTGCTACTACTAGTACTACTATTACTACTACTACTGCTGCTACTACTAGTACTACTATTACTACTACTACTACTGCTGCTGCTACAACTAGTACTACTATTACTACTGCTGCTGCTACTACTAGCACTACTATTACTAGTACTAATACTAGTAAAACTACTGCTGCTACTACTAGTACTACTATTACTACTACTACTACTACTGCTGTTACAACTAGTACAACTACTGCTGCTGCTACTACTAGTATTACTACTACTAGTACTACTACTGCTACAACTAGTACAACTACTGCTTCTACTACTAATACAACTAGTACTACTATTACTACAACTGCTACTACAACTAGCAACTACTGCTGCTGCTACTACTAGTACTACTATTACTACTACTAATACTAGTACAACTACTGCTGCTACTACTATTAGTACTACTATTAGTACTACTACTACTACTACTGCTGTTACAATTAGTACAACTACTGCTGCTGCTACTACTAGTACTACTATTACTACTGCTGCTGCTACTACTAGCACTACTATTACTAGTACTAATACTAGTAAAACTACTGCTGCTACTACTAGTACTACTATTACTACTACTACTACTACTGCTGTTACAACTAGTACAACTACTGCTGCTGCTACTACTAGTACTACTACTACTGGTACTACTACTGCTACAACTAGTACAACTACTGCTTCTACTACTAATACAACTACTGCTGCTGCTACTACTAGTACTACTATTACTACTACTACTACTACTGCTGCTACAACTAGTACAACTACTGCTGCTACTACTAGTACTACTATTACTACTACTACTACTGCTGCTACTACTAGTACTACTATTACTACTACTACTACTGCTGCTGCTACAACTAGTACTACTATTACTACTGCTGCAGCTACTACTAGCACTACTATTACTAGTACTAATACTAGTACAACTACTGCTGCTGCTACTACTAGTATTACTACTACTAGTACTACTACTGCTACAACTAGTACAACTACTGCTTCTACTACTAATACAACTAGTACTACTATTACTACAACTGCTACTACAACTAGCAACTACTGCTGCTGCTACTACTAGTACTACTATTACTACTACTACTACTACTGCTACAACTAGTACAACAACTACTGCTACTACTACTACTACTGCTGCTACAACTAGTACAACTACTGCTGCTACTACTAGTACTACTATTACTACTACTACTACTGCTGCTGCTACAACTAGTACTACTATTACTACAACTGCTACTACAACTAGCACAATTACTCATAGATTGAATTAGTGCTTTTTTTCTCCTGATGAGTCAGAGGCCAGACATAATACTTCGAATTTCTGCAGTGTTTTAGAGGTGTCATGTGTGTGATGTGGGCTGGGCATGCTATATTTTGTATTTCTATGTTTTGGCCGGGTATGGTTCTCAATCAGGGACAGCTGTCTATCGTTGTCTCTGATTGGGAATCATACTTAGGCAGCCTTTTTTCCTTTTGTATTTTGTGGGTAGTTGTCTGTGTTAGTGGCCTGTACATCCCTAGTCAGCTTCACGGTAGTTTTTTGTTGTTTCTTGTTTTGTTGGCGACATTTATAACATTACAGGAAAATGTATGCTCACCACACTGCACCTTGGTCTCATTCCAACAACGGTCGTGACAAGAGGGCTCTCTACATGTGCTTTATATGTAAATGTATATGGATGTGTTGTGAATAGGTTACAGGTAATGCAATGACAAATAGGCCTATATTAGTGTATATGGTTACAGAAGCATGAAGGTACGATGACATTTACTTTGATTTGTTGATGATCATACGGTCAGTAGGTTGTTGTGTGTTGTTGTTGTTGTGTTATTGTTTTTGTTGTGTGTTGTTGTTACTATTGGATCAAGTCTACATCTTTCATACCCATCTGGTACTTCCTCTGATGTGCACATTCATTCATTGGCAATTCATATTCAATCTGGAGTATTTCCAGTTGTGTGTTCTTTTAACACAACTGTGTAATTATTCTGACATTAACATAATTTATCCTCATGGTGACATCACTATACTGTATCTTATTGGAATTTACACACCACATTTCCATGTATATTTACACACCCCGTTTCCTGCTATTTACACACCCCGTTTCCTTGTATATTTACACACCCCGTTTCCTGCTATTTACACACCCTGATTCCTGCTAGTTACACACCCCGTTTCCTTGTATATTTACACACCCCATTTCCTTGTATATTTACATACCCCGTTTCCTTGTATATTTACACACCCCATTTCCTGCTATTTTCACACCCAATTTCCTTCTATATTTACACACTACATTTCCTTGTATATTTACAGACCCAGTTTCCTTCTATATAAGTGACCATAAACTGTACACAGAGAACTGCGGACAGAGGAAACTCCCCACTGGAACAGTGGACTTCAACATGCTGTATATCCAGCCAGAGGGAAGCCAGTACAGCTCTCTTGTCAACAGTGGACTTCAACATGCTGTATATCCAGCCAGAGGGAAGCCAGTACAGCTCTCTTGTCAACAGTGGACTTCAACATGCTGTATATCCAGCCAGAGGGAAGCCAGTACAGCTCTCTTGTCAACAGTGGACTTCAACATGCTGTATATCCAGCCAGAGGGAAGCCAGTACAGCTCTCTAGTCAACAGTAGACTTCAACATGCTGTATATCCAGCCAGAGGGAAGCCAGTACAGCTCTCTTGTCAACAGTGGACTATTTTTTATATTGTGATCTCATCCAGTGCAGCCAGTGTTATTCTAGGGTTATATTGTGATCTCATCCAGTACAGCCAGTGTTATTCTAGGGTTATATTGTGATCTCATCCAGTGCAGCCAGTGTTATTCTAGGGTTATATTGTGATCTCATCCAGTACAGCCAGTGTTATTCTAGGGTTATATTTTGATCTCATCCAGTACAGCCAGTGTTATTCTAGGGTTATATTGTGATCTCATCCAGTACAGCCAGTGTTATTCTAGGGTTATATTGTGATCTCATACAGTGCAGCCAGTGTTATTCTAGGGTTATATTGTGATCTCATCCAGTACAGCCAGTGTTATTCTAGGGTTATATTGTGATCTCATCCAGTACAGCCAGTGTTATTCTAGGGTTATATTTTGATCTCATCCAGTACAGCCAGTGTTATTCTAGGGTTATATTGTGATCTCATCCAGTACAGCCAGTGTTATTCTAGGGTTATATTTTGATCTCATCCAGTACAGCCAGTGTTATTCTAGGGTTATATTGTGATCTCATCCAGTGCAGCCAGTGTTATTCTAGGGTTATATTGTGGTGTTATACAGTGCAGCCAGTGTCCTTCTAGGGTTATATTGTGATCTCATCCAGTACAGCCAGTGTTATTCTAGGGTTATATTTGGATGTTATACAGTGCAGCCAGTGTTATTCTAGGGTTATATTGTGATCTCATCCAGTACAGCCAGTGTTATTCTAGGGTTATATTGTGATCTCATACAGTGCAGCCAGTGTTATTCTAGGGTTATATTGTGATGTTATACAGTACAGCCAGTGTTATTCTAGGGTTATAGTGTTATCTCATACAGTGCAGCCAGTGTTATTCTAGGATTATATTGTGATGTTATACGGTACAGCCAGTGTTATGCTAGGGTTATATTGTGATCTCATCCAGTGCAGCCAGTGTTATTCTAGGGTTATATTGTGATCTCATCCAGTGCAGCCAGTGTTATTCTAGGGTTATATTGTGATCTCATCCAGTGCAGCCAGTGTTATTCTAGGGTTATATTGTGATCTCATCCAGTGCAGCCAGTGTTATTCTAGGGTTATATTGTGATCTCATCCAGTGCAGCCAGTGTCATTCTAGGGTTATATTGTGATCTCATCCAGTACTGCCAGTGTTATTCTAGGGTTATATTGTGATCTCATCCAGTGCAGCCAGTGTTATTCTAGGGTTATATTGTGATCTCATCCAGTGCAGCCAGTGTTATTCTAGGGTTATATTGTGATCTCATCCAGTGCAGCCAGTGTTATTCTAGGGTTATATTGTGATCTCATCCAGTGCAGCCAGTGTCATTCTAGGGTTATATTGTGATCTCATCCAGTGCAGCCAGTGTCATTCTAGGGTTATATTGTGATCTCATCCAGTACTGCCAGTGTTATTCTAGGGTTATATTGTGATCTCATCCAGTGCAGCCAGTGTTATTCTAGGGTTATATTGTGATCACATCCAGTACAGCCATCTCTCTCGCTCCAGGGTTGCGGTGAAACCCAAGGACAGCAGGTGAGTCACAGCAGGTGCCGTGACAGTAGTCCAGAATCTAGGACAGCAGACTGCCTCCAGCTGGCACAAGCTAACCCCCCACCCGCCTCCTTCCTCCCCCCTCCCAGGCAGAGCAGCACAGGCCAGGCCAGGCAGGCCACAGCCAACATAGCGGAGCCTGGCTAGGTTTCTGGACCAAGGTTAGGTTAGCAACAATGGCCTGAGAGGAAAGCAGAGCACCAGGGGAGACTGAGTCTTAATGTAAACCAACTCATCTATAAATGAGGCCAGGAGGTTGATGGATGGCAGAGGGGGTGGGTATGAACTGGACTACTGTGTGTATATGAATGGGGTAGCGTAGTTTGTGATAGAGCTGTCTTTGATTGAATGAACCACATTCTCCTTTACAATAGGTGAGTACATGTATGACCGCTACCATTTTCACATTGGCAGCGGGGATCGGCAGTTACTGTTTTGAAGGCACACATTCATTTTCATGTCTGTGTTGTTAAAGTTTATATTTAACAGCAAAGTAGATCTATTTTTGATTTATATATTCAATGTCCCTCTTTCCACCTTACCTGGCAAGAAAATGCAATATTTTGTCAAATCTGAGAATTTATAGTAGCTGTCGTACACATAATGCATCAATACAAATTTACAGTCACAACTGTTACCCCATGGTAACATTTAAGCATCACTGAATATTGTTTTTACGGGCGTTTAACAACAGTCACCAAAATAATATGATTCACAGAGAGAGAGAGAACACAAAGCCCAGAGGACAAGACACAGAACAGAACTCTAATTTCCAAGTCAGTCTTAGCTATGACATAATCAAAATGTGCCAATTACTTCTCGCTCCAATTCAGTGATCTAAATCATATTACAGTCAAGATATTGAGATCTCCCTCTTACTTTTCTAAATGTAAACGCTTATCTTAGAGGGTAGTTGAGTATCTACTAAATAGAATCTTTATTTAACAACATTTTGTTCTCAACCAACCTCAGATAACCAGACTGACCTTTGACCAGATAATCTGACCTATTAGGAACTCTGCAATCTATATTAATGCGTTCTTCCCCATTTCCAATATATATTAATGCTGCCTGTTATTTAGGTAGGTAGGTATGTGGATTGGTATTTTCATCTACATTCTTCTTCCTGCACCACATGGAGCTTTCTTGTTGAATTATTTATTGTCTCTTTCACAATCGATTTGGAATCTGGAATGCTGACTCGGTATCTTCCTCGGATACCAGAATAACTGACACGAGGAAAATAATAGATAACCTAGATAAATAAAGTTGTTTCATCACATCAGATAGATACATTCCTCAAAAGAGAAAGTCTCAGCGAATTGAGTTTGGAAAATATTCCATAATAAATTACTGTAAAAATAAAAACTCCAAAATACTAAAGATGCTTCCAGAGAAAGGAGAGGATTAATGGTAATAGATGCTGCATGCATGTTTCAAAATGGGAAAATAACAGACACAGCTTTTCCAGAAATCAAGTAAACACAGTTATATTCTACACACCAGCAACACAATAGCTTTGTGCTTTAACTATTTGTGCAGACTCTGAGCCTGCATTTTATAGGTCGGCATGATATGTTGTTGGTGGGTTGACACTATGCACTTTGTATACCCAGTATTCAGATCCCTTGGCTTTTTCCACATTTGAACATTACAGCCTTATTCTAAAATCGATTAAATAAATACAAATCCTTAGCAATCTACACACAATACCCCATAATGAAAAAGCAAAAACAGGTTTTGAGAAATGTTTGTACATTTATAAAAAAAATCCAAATCTGGAAATTGAGCTCAGGTAAATTCTGATTCCATTGATCATCCTTGAGATGTTTCTACAACTTGACTGGAGTCCACCTGTGGTAAATTCAATTGATTGGACATGATTTAGAAAAGCACACACCTGTCTATATAGGATCCCATAGTTGACAGTGCCCTGTCAGAACAAAAACCAAGCCATGAGGTCAAAGGAATTGTCCGTAGAGCGCCAAGGCAGGATTTTGTCAAGGCTCAGATCTGGGGAAGGGTACCAAAACATTTCTGCAGGATTGAATGTCCCCAAGAACAAAGTGGCCTCAATAATTCTTCAATGGAAGAAGTTTGGAATCACCAAGACTCTTCCTACAGCTGGCCGCCCAGCCAAACTGAGCATTTGGGGGAGAAGGGCCTTGGTCAGGGAGGTGACCAAGAACACAATAGTTACTCTGACAGGGCTCTAGAGTTCCTCTGTGGAGATGGGAGAACCTTCCAGAAGGACAACCATCTCTGCAGCACTCCACCAATCAGGCCTTTATGGTAGCGTTTGCCAGATGGAAGCCACTCCTCAGTAAAAGGCAGCCCACTTAGAGAGTTTGCCTAAAGACTCTCGGACAATGAGAAACAAGATTCTCTGGTCTGATGAAATCAAGATTCAACTCTTTGGCCTGAATGCCAAGCGCCACGTCTAGAGTAAACCTGGCACCATCCCTACGGTGAAGCATGGTTGTGGCAGCACCATGTGGGGATGTTTTTCGGCGGCAGGTACTGGGAGAGTAGTCAGGATCAAGGCAAAGATGAACGGAGCAAAGTACAGAGAAATCCTTGATGAAAACCTACTCCAGAGTGCTCAGGATCTCAGACTGGGGTGAAGGTTCACCTTCCAACAGGAAAACAAGCCTAAGAACACAGCCAAGACAACGCAGAAGTGGCTTCGGGACAAGTGGCTGAATATCCTTGAGTGGTCCAGCTAGAGCGAGGACTTGAACGCAATCGAACATCTCTGGAAGGACCTGAAAATAGCTGTATAGCAACGCTCCCCATCCAACCTGTCACAGCTTGAGATGATATGCAGAGAAGAATGGGAGAAACTCCCCAAATAAAGGTGTGCCAAGCTTGTAGTGTCATACCCAAGAAGACACTAGGCTGTAATTGCTGCCAAAGGTGCTTCAACAAATCAAATCAAATCAAATGTATTTATATAGCCCTTCGTACATCAGCTGATATCTCAAAGTGCTGTACAGAAACCCAGCCTAAAACCCCAAACAGCAAGCAATGCAGGTGTAGAAGCACGGTGGCTAGGAAGAACTCCCTAGAAAGGCCAAAACCTAGGAAGAAACCTAGAGAGGAACCAGGCTATGTGGGGTGGCCAGTCCTCTTCTGGCTGTGCCGGGTGGAGATTATAACAGAACATGGCCAAGATGTTCAAATGTTCATAAATGACCAGCATGGTCGAATAATAATAAGGCAGAACAGTTGAAACTGGAGCAGCAGCACGGCCAGGTGGACTGGGGACAGCAAGGAGTCATCATATCAGGGAGTCCTGGGGCATGGTCCTAGGGCTCAGGTCCTCAGAGAGAGAGAAAGAAAGAGAGAATTAGAGATAGCATATGTGGGGTGGCCAGTCCTCTTCTGGCTGTGCCGGGTGGAGATTATAACAGAACATGGCCAAGATGTTCAAATGCTCATAAATGACCAGCATGGTCGAATAATAATAAGGCAGAACAGTTGAAACTGGAGCAGCAGCACAGTTAGGTGGACTGGGGACAGCAAGGAGTCATCATGTCAGGTAGTCCTGGGGCATGGTCCTAGGGCTCAGGTCCTCCGAGAGAGAGAAAGAAAGAGAGAAGGAGAGAATTAGAGAACGCACACTTAGATTCACACAGGACACCGAATAGGACAGGAGAAGTACTCCAGATATAACAAACTGACCCTAGCCCCCTGACACATAAAACTACTGCAGCATAAATACTGGAGGCTGAGATAAAGTACTGACTAAGTACTGACTAAGGTGTCTGAATACTTATGTAAATGTGATATTTCAGTTTTATTCATACATTTGCAAAAATGACTAAACCTGTTTTTGCTTTGTCATTATGGGATATTGTGCATAGACTGATGTAATCCATTTTAGAATAAGGCTGTAACCTAACAGAATGTGGAAAAAGTCAAGGGGTCTGAATACTTTCTTAGGATACATGCAGTTAAGGATGCAGTGAAATGTCTTTTCCTGTGTTACTTACTCACTTACTCTCCTCTCTCTCTCCCATTTCCCTCTCCTCTCTCTCCCCATTTCCCTCTCCTCTCTCTCTCTCCCCCCATTTCCCTCTCCTCTCTCTCTCCCCCCATTTCCCTCTCCTCTCTCTCTCCCCCCATTTCCCTCTCCTCTCTCCCCCCATTTCCCTCTCCTCTCTCTCTCCTCCCATTTCCCTCTCCTCTCTCTCTCCCCCCATTTCCCTCTCCTCTCTCTCTCCCCCCATTTCCCTCTCCTCTCTCCCCCCATTTCCCTCTCCTCTCTCTCCCCATTTCCCTCTCTTCTCTCTCTCCCGCCCCATTTCCCTCTCCTCTCTCTCTCTCCCCCCATTTCCCTCTCCTCTCTCTCTCCCCCCATTTCCCTCTCCTCTCTCCCCCCATTTCCCTCTCCTCTCTCTCTCCTCCCATTTCCCTCTCCTCTCTCTCTCCCCCCATTTCCCTCTCCTCTCTCTCTCCCCCCATTTCCCTCTCCTCTCTCCCCCCATTTCCCTCTCCTCTCTCCCCCCATTTCCCTCTCCTCTCTCTCTCCCCCCATTTCCATCTCCTCTCTCAATTCAATTCAATTCAAGGGGCTTTATTGGCATGGGAAACATGTGTTAACATTGCCAAAGCAAGTGAGGCAGATAATATACAAAAGTGAAATAAACAATAAAAATGAACAGTAAACATTACACATACAGACGTTTCAAAACAATAAAGACATTACAAATGTCATATTATATACATATATATATATATATATATATATATATACAGTGTTGTAACAATGTACAAATGTTTAAATTTCACAAGGGAAAATAAATAAGCATAAATATTGGTTGTATTTACAATGGTGTTTGTTCTTCACTGGTTGCCCTTTTCTTGTGGCAACAGGTCACACATCTTGCTGCTGTGATGGCACACTGTGGAATTTCACCCAGTAGATATGGGAGTTTATTAAAATTGGATTTGTTTTCGAATTCTTTGTGGATCTGTGTATCTCTCTCTCTCCCCCCATTTCCCTCTCCTCTCTCTCTCCCCCCATTTCCCTCTCCTCTCTCTCTCCCCCTCCCCTTCTCCCCCTCTCTCTCTCCCCCTGTTTCCCTCTCCTCTCTCTCTCCCCCTCCCCTTCTCCCCCTCTCTCTCTCCCCCTGTTTCCCTCTCCTCTCTCTCTCCCCCTCCCCTTCTCCCCCTCTCTCTCTCCCCCTGTTTCCCTCTCCTCTCTCCCCCCCTCCTCCTCTATGATGTCCTCCTCACCCAAACATTGATGGTAGTCTAGGCACCAGATGTTCAATTATATCAGGATTTACATTGTTTCTGTTAGAAATATGTGCTGTATTATATCAGGATTGACATTGTTTCTGTTAGAAATATGTGCTGTATTATATCAGGATTTACATTGTTTCTGTTAGAAATATGTGCTGTATTATATCAGGATTGACATTGTTTCTGTTATAAATATGTGCTGTATTATATCAGGGTTGACATTGTTTCTGTTATAAATATGTGCTGTATTATATCAGGATTGACATTGTTTCTGTTATAAATATGTGCTGTTGACTCTTTAATATGTGCTGTTGACTCTAACTTATTACTTCAATATCGTATCAACAATGAAGCTTGAACTACCTGCGTATCTGCACAAAACTATAGCTAACCAGTTTCAGTATGGTGAAATAAACATCCTATTCCTAATCAAAAACTGCTTATACTGTATAGAGAGAGAGAGAGAGAGAGCTTGAAAATAAAGCAAAAAGATTTAGAAAAGATAGACTATCTATCCTATATATGTTTAGAACACCCCATTACATTGATGCCAGTGGTGACTAGAGACGGAGTCAAACGGCAGAGGAAAACATTTCCCTCAAAAAGCTCTTTAGCGGCTCAATGAAGCTGAATGATTCCTCTCAAGCACTGCTGGATCAAGTCAAATGTCTTGGTAGCAAACATCAATCCTGTTTATCGCAGTAGGGCCGGGGGATGTTTCTGCACTGCTGTTCAACAGCAACGTATCCACTCGCAGCCGAGGCCCAGAAAAGGACAACGTAGGAGCAGTTTTTTTCTTGCTTGGAGCAACACAGCTGCCTGCCTGCTCCAGTCACACATTCATCTATGATTGATGTGAGACAATTTACCCTCGCAACTTTTATGCTTTCGTCCAGTGAATAAATTATAGAATAGCGTTTAGGGAATGAATGATGATTGGATTATTAATATTGGTGTCTCGCCTAACTATTTATTTATTTCTATCGATATATATATATATAAATCACAAACCGCCTCAAGTTAGCATCAACATTTTTGACACACATTTTGGAAAACAACAGCTGCCAATGACCGGTTCCCTAAAGACTCAAATGAGTGTTATTTTAAAATCAGTCATTCCAATCTTCTTCCTATACCGTCACTAATTGTTAACATTGAATGATGCCTCATTGATAGAACTCATTATGGAATTTGAGGGCTTGACGATCAGTTGTTGGTATCAAGAGCTGTTAGGTCAGACTGCATTCCCACAGATTACGTGTTGTTATGGCCCCAATTTACTTCCTGTTGTGAATGATGTCACAGGGGCCATGTGCGATTGTAAGATATGCCACTTACCAGTGTCATAGTGGGTCATGGGGCGAGTCAAGAGTGTCCTGCAGATTTACCACAGTGACACTGACAGGGGTTGGGATGTCATGTCTTTCATTATACCAGTCATGCAGACATTAGTACAACATTATGAACCAACCAAACCCTCCTCCGAGTCTATTTAAGAATTGCTCTGGAAAATAGAATTAGTCAGAGTCAGTAGGGAGCATTGCTTTGAATATGTTATGCATTTTCAAAATGTATTCAAGAGCTACAGTTTGTTTTTTTTCCTCTTTTTATAGACTTACAAGCTTCAGTGCCCTGTTGTAATTTAAATATCCTTCTACATACATTTTTAAATGTTTGTCCTCACAAATCGTTATTACAGTATGTAGATGCACTACATAACGATGTATGGCTTAAAAAGCTGTTGGTTTGTTTATCTGCTTTTCTAAGTGTTGATACCTTGTTGTGAACATTTTCCATTGTTTTAAAATGATAGCCAGATCATTCTTTACATAATGCAATGCACTGGACTCTTTGCCAACATGGAATCATAGCGTTTTTGGTCACATCTCAGCGTCTGTGCATTGTCAAAAAGGTTATCTATTGTGTCTTAGATCTTGTTCCGTCTTTAATGGGTGTAACGTCGAGACAGTGGTTCATCATGACAGGTCATCATAACATCTTGACAGAGATGATGACATTGTCCATTGGCTGCTTCGACAGCCATACCGAGTGATGTATGGTGGCTGCATCAAACAGTAAACTGTTTTGGCATGGATCACTACTGTAGCAACTCGGGCAACACCTGTTGACTCAACTGCATGTGGATGAAACGCAAACACAGAGGCCCAAAATGGCATCGCCAGGCATGATGGGACCCATTTCGTCCAAAAAAAGTTAGACTTTGACTCATCTGTCTATAGAATATTCTTCCAAGAGCCTTGATGATCATCCAGGGGCTTCGAGGTGCTTTTTTTGGCAAACTTGAGTTAACATTTTGGACGATGTGGCTCCCGTTATATCTGGCGAAAACCAAACACTGCATTCCACAGTAAGCATCTCATTTTATTTATAAATTGCTTTATCTAATATTAGGTTTTGGTTGAAGATCTGATAACATTCAGTATCAAAAATATGCATAAATAGAGAAAATCAGAAAAGGGGTACATACTTTGGGTTAGTGTTGATCCCCTCTGTGCTTCTCAGACAATAAGCTTCTCCAGTTGATACAAGCAACAAGCACAAATCCTATTCCCACGGAGCCTGCTCTGTCTGCCCTGCAGAACCTAAGGTTCATATCCTCACCTACGTTGACAGTTTGCTGTTGTGCTGCCAGTAACATGTCTGTCATGGTTTATGTAGCATTGTTTTAGAAAGACACACACAGAAAATGTGTTATAATGTCTGCCTTTTGGGTTACTTTCCATCACTATAGTAGGCATTTTACCTGTGCCATACTTCCTGTGTTTGGCTTACTGTGATTGTCTCCCTGTGATTGGCTCCCTGTGATTGTCTCCCTGTGATTGGCTCCCGTGTTTGTCTCCCGTGATTGTCTCCATGTGATTGTCTCCCTGTGATTGTCTCCCTGTGATTGTCTTACTGTGATTGTCTCCCTGTTATTGTCTCCCTGTGATTGTCTCCCGTGATTGTCTCCCTGTGATTGTCTCCCTGTGATTGTCTCCCTGTGATTGTCTCCCTGTGATTGTCTCCCGTGATTGTCTCCCTGTTATTGTCTCCCTGTGATTGTCGGGGATTACCTGAGTGTTATTCATTAGGCACCATACAGGAGAAAAGTGACTGAAACAGTAAGAGACTAGGAGAATTTAAGAAGTTTTCCGTTGCAAACCCCTTGACTACAATTTGCTACGGTGGGCCCTAATGAACACGACCCAAATGTTTTGGTGAGATGGCCCAGGCACATGCAATAAGACTTGGTTTACTATGAAGCCTCTGGTAGGTCTAATCCTCCATCAAGGGGTAAGGGTGTCCCCCTCCAATCCCTATCCAGCTCTGTGGTTTAGGATGTATCACAGAGGCCTTTGTCCCGGTGCTAGTCCAGCAGGATTAGGAGATATCTCAGAGTCTTTGTCCCGGTGCTAGTCCAGCAGGATTAGGAGATATCTCAGAGGCCTTTGTCCCGGTGCTAGTCCAGCAGGATTAGGAGATATCTCAGAGGCTTTGTCCCGGTGCTAGTCCAGCAGGATTAGGAGATATCTCAGAGGCCTTTGTCCCGGTGCTAGTCCAGCAGGATTAGGATATATCTCAGAGGCCTTTGTCCCGGTGCTAGTCCAGCAGGATTAGGAGATATCTCAGAGGCCTTTGTCCCGGTGCTAGTCCAGCAGGATTAGGAGATATCTCAGAGGCCTTTGTCCCGGTGCTAGTCCAGCAGGATTAGGAGATATCTCAGAGGCTTTGTCCCGGTGCTAGTCCAGCAGGATTAGGATATATCTCAGAGGCCTTTGTCCCGGTGCTAGTCCAGCAGGATTAGGATATATCTCAGAGGCTTTGTCCCGGTGCTAGTCCAGCAGGATTAGGAGATATCTCAGAGGCTTTGTCCCGGTGCTAGTCCAGCAGGATTAGGAGATATCTCAGAGGCCTTTGTCCCGGTGCTAGTCCAGCAGGATTAGGAGATATCTCAGAGGCTTTGTCCCGGTGCTAGTCCAGCAGGATTAGGAGATATCTCAGAGGCTTTGTCCCGGTGCTAGTCCAGCAGGATTAGGAGATATCTCAGAGGCTTTGTCCCGGTGCTAGTCCAGCAGGATTAGGAGATATTTCAGAGGCCTTTGTCCTGGTGCTAGTCCAGCAGGTTTAGGATATATCTCAGAGGCTTTGTCCCGGTGCTAGTCCAGCAGGATTAGGAGATATCTCAGAGGCCTTTGTCCTGGTGCTAGTCCAGCAGGATCAGGATATATCACTGAGGCCTTTGTCCTGGTGCTAGTCCAGCAGGTTTAGGATATATCACAGAGGCCTTTGTCCTGGTGCTAGTCCAGCAGGATTAGGATATATCTCAGAGGCCTTTGTCCCGGTGCTAGTCCAGCAGGATTAGGATATATCTCAGAGGCCTTTGTCCCGGTGCTAGTCCAGCAGGATTAGGAGATGCTTAACATACAGCAGCTTCCTCTGAAGGGCTGATCTGAAGGTATGAAGGTTCATCTCTGGTCTCCTCTAGCATCCTTTTGGGCCTTTAGCAATGTTTTCTTTCCATGCATTATATGGCTTCCTCTGGTCATGTAGGTGTATGATTTAGTTGGGTTCTGTTGGTAAATCTCAACTTTAAGTCTGTGCTTCATCACAGTTTATTTCATTGCTGATCTAAATAACATCATATTGTCTTACTATTCATAACAGAGTTGTGAATTCAGTTGAATGACAATGGACGATCAATTAGCCATGCGTTATATAAAACAACTGAGACGAGCCAAAGTTAAGACTGAATATTGAGTAGGCATTTTAGACTCATTACAAGAGAGGGGGACAGGGGATATTTCAAGCATTGATAACTAATTTAATGTGAAACCATAAGTTACTGCACAATGCACTTGAACAATTGCACTTGAATGGTTGCCACCTTCTATAATGTTTCATTTGTTTGTTTTGCGCCCTGGCCAACAACAAGCTAATCTTATGAGACAACCCTTTCCTTCCTAGATAATGTAATTAACAGCTCATACAATAGGAACGTGTGAGTCTAATAGGGAAACAACCATCCCCCTCTTCAGAGGCTCAACAGCTTTTGTGATTCCCATGTTATAGTACAAGGAACTTTATATTAAATCTTATTTTACAAGAAAGCCAACTGCATTGGAGGCACTAGTCTGGTGTCTGCTAGCACTATTCCCATTGAACTGCACTAGGACCCTGCTGGATGATATGTTAGGGAATAAGCAAGAAGGCCAACTGTATTGATGGTAATAAGTAACAGTAGGTTTGCCACAACATAGCACCCAACAGAACTGAAAATCACTTAGAAAAGTAGCTCAATGCCGAGCCGATATTGCTTGTCTGGTTTCATTCCCATTCCCACTCTACAGTACCTTAGTGGCGGTGACATGAGATGAGGGAATAGGGACACTCTACCAAGACCTAACTGTGAACGTTCCTGATAGTTCCTGCTGGATAGAAGGTCCCTGTTGGTAAGGATGATTGGTCTGGCGACAATGATAGATGGCATTTCCTGGGGCCCTGTAGGACCCCGCTGAGCTGCAAGTGACAACCAGGTGTCCTGCTCCATGCCTGTGGCTGAGGAAAAGGAGGAAAAACCCACGATCAGACCATCAACTGATCAGATTAGCCAGTGGTATATTACTATAGGAGAGACATGTAGATTAGCCAGTGGTATATTACTATAGGAGAGACATGTAGATTAACCAGTGATATATTACTATAGGAGAGACATGTAGATTAGCCAGTGTTATATTACTGTAGGAGAGACATGTAGATTAACCTGTGGTATATTACTATAGGAGAGACATGTAGATTAGCCAGTGGTATATTACTATAGGAGAGACATGTAGATTAGCCAGTGGTATATTACTATAGGAGAGGCATGTAGATTAGGCAGTGGTATATTACTATAGGAGAGACATGTAGATTAGGCAGTGGTATATTACTATAGGAGAGACATGTAGATTAGCCAGTGGTATATTACTATAGGAGAGACGTGTAGATTAGCCAGGGATATATTACTATAGGAGAGACATGTAGATTAGCCAGGGATATATTACTATAGGAGAGATATGTAGATTAGCCAGTGGTATATTACTATAGGAGAGACATGTAGATTAGCCAGGGATATATTACTATAGGAGAGACATGTAGATTAACCAGTGGTATATTACTATAGAAGAGGCATGTAGATTAGCCAGTGGTATATTACTATAGGAGAGACATGTAGATTAGCCAGTGGTATATTACTATAGGAGAGACATGTAGATTAGCCAGTGGTATATTACTATAGGAGAGACATGTAGATTAGCCAGTGGTATATTACTATAGGAGAGACATGTAGATTAGCCAGTGGTATATTACTATAGGAGAGACATGTAGATTAACCAGTGGTATATTACTATAGGAGACATGTAGATTAGCCAGTGGTATATTACTATAGGAGAGACATGTAGATTAGCCAGTGGTATATTACTATAGGAGAGACATGTAGATTAGCCAGTGGTATATTACTATAGGAGAGACATGTAGATTAGGCAGTGGTATATTACTATAGGAGAGACATGTAGATTAGCCAGTGGTATATTACTATAGGAGAGACATGTAGATTAGCCAGTGGTATATTACTATAGGAGAGACATGTAGATTAGCCAGTGGTATATTACTATAGGAGAGACATGTAGATTAGCCAGGGATATATTACTATAGGAGAGACATGTAGATTAGCCAGTGGTATATTACTATAGGAGAGACATGTAGATTAACCAGGGATATATTACTATAGGAGAGACATGTAGATTAGCCAGTGGTATATTACTATAGGAGAGACATGTAGATTAGCCAGTGGTATATTACTATAGGAGAGACATGTAGATTAACCAGTGGTATATTACTATAGGAGAGACATGTAGATTAACCAGGGATATATTACTATAGGAGAGACATGTAGATTAGCCAGTGGTATATTACTATAGGAGAGACATGTAGATTAGCCAGTGGTATATTACTATAGGAGAGACATGTAGATTAGCCAGTGGTATATTACTATAGGAGAGACATGTAGTTTAGCCAGTGGTATATTACTATAGGAGAGACATGTAGATTAGCCAGTGATATATTACTATAGGAGAGACATGTAGATTAGCCAGTGGTATATTACTATAGGAGAGACATGTAGATTAGCCAGTGGTATATTACTATAGGAGAGACATGTAGATTAGCCAGTGGTATATTACTATAGGAGAGACATGTAGATTAGGCAGTGGTATATTACTATAGGAGAGACATGTAGATTAGCCAGTGGTATATTACTATAGGAGAGACATGTAGATTAGCCAGTGGTATATTACTATAGGAGAGACATGTAGATTAGGCAGTGGTATATTACTATAGGAGAGACATGTAGATTAGGCAGTGGTATATTACTATAGGAGAGACATGTAGATTAGCCAGTGGTATATTACTATAGGAGAGACATGTAGATTAACCAGTGGTATATTACTATAGGAGAGACATGTAGATTAGCCAGTGGTATATTACTATAGGAGAGACATGTAGATTAGCCAGTGGTATATTACTATAGGAGAGACATGTAGATTAGCCAGTGGTATATTACTATAGGAGAGACATGTAGATTAGCCAGTGGTATATTACTATAGGAGAGACGTGTAGATTAACCAGTGGTATATTACTATAGGAGAGACATGTAGATTAACCAGTGGTATATTACTATAGGAGAGACATGTAGATTAACCAGTGGTATATTACTATAGGAGAGACGTGTAGATTAACCAGTGGTATATTACTATAGGAGAGACATGTAGATTAGCCAGTGGTATATTACTATAGGAGAGACATGTAGATTAGCCAGTGGTATATTACTATAGGAGAGACATGTAGATTAGCCAGTGGTATATTACTATAGGAGAGACATGTAGATTAGCCAGTGGTATATTACTAAATATAATTATGAAAATATTTGCTAACTAAAATAAAGTTTAAAGAAAGGAACACAATAAAATTACAATAACGAGGTTATATACCGACTCAATGTGCTTGGGTACAGGTTAGTCGAGACATAAGACCATGTAGCCTACAGCCAATTTAAATCATTTTCCAAGCAGGAGCCATTTCAGGAAAGCTAAATCAGGTGTTATAATCAAGAAGAGTGCCATCGTTGAGTCCTTGTCTAAACCAGTAAAAAACACAATTAGAACAGACGTGTCGCTGAAAGAGGAGGTTATGTCCTCAAGTCATTTAGATTTCAACCAGACCTACAGCAGCTGCAGCCAGTCACAGACAGAGGGATGAGTCCCAAGTAGCACCCTATTCATTACATAGTGCACTATCTGTGACCAAAACCCATATGACCCTGGTAAAAAAAAAGTAGTGCACTAAATAGGGAATAGGGCGCTTTTTGCCATAGTCTATACTGTATGAACTAATAAAAGTTCTCCGAGATGGATTACCTGAGAAGAGCAATATTACAATAATTGGGCCTGGATATCTCTGCATTCCATTTCATTATTCCGACAGGGAATTGTCAGCGTTATGAATTCATCAACGTAAGGAAAGATAAATGACTCAACAAGAAATAGACAGGACTATCTCCTCCTGATCTGATGATGGGAAATGGTGTTTTAGGAGATTATTTTATTAGAGAAAAGGAGAGAAGAGACAGCCTGGTACTATATGAACATCTTTTTCAATATAGCGTTTTTCAAATATTAATGGCAACATGATTTGACCTATTCGCGAGGCACATCCCATGCAATGAGAGTCGGCTCATTTAGAGAGATAAGACCTATGGCCCTTTAGCTCAGGCTCCCCACAAGGTACAGGATGAACAATGAATATCAAAAATGCCTGCTCATGCATTTTAAATCCCTTTCTCTGTCCCTCTCTGGTTTCCGCTCTCACCAGCCGGTACCGTTCAGTGAAAACGTTTCACAAAAGAAGAAATAGTGATCGTTTCAGAAAGTTAAAAGTGTGTCAGGCTTCGAAGAGTGATGTGTGTGGAGTCAGGCGCAGAGAGTAGAGGATTCGGAAACACCATTTATTCCGGAACAATCACGGCGAACAAAAGAGGGGAACGCAGAACACAGGCGTCAAACACTCCAAAATGTACAACACCGGTACATACGCTGTACAGCGGAAGTAAATGACAGGACACTCCTGTACCACAAACAGCAAACAAGCCCACACAAACACAGGCTGAACTTAAATAACCCCAACCCAAAACCCCAAACAAGGAACAGGTGAAACCAATTAGACAAAATGAAAAGGGGAAAAGGGATCGGTAGCAGCTAGTAGACCGGTGACGCCGACCTCCGAGCGCCACCCGAATGGGAAGGGGAGCCACCTTCGGTGATAGTCGTGACAAAGTGTCCCGTTTCATTCACTGTGTCCCATTTCATTCTCTCTTCCCCCCCCCCCCCCCCCCCCCCCCCGGGCCTATGTTGGCCTATGTTGACTCCAATGCTTCCAACAGTTGTGTGAAGTAGGCTGGGTGTCCATTAGGTGGTGGACCCCTCTTGATACACACAATAAACTGTTAAGCGTGATAAACCCGGCAGCGTTACAGTTCTTGACACGAACTGGTTCCCCTGGCACATACTACCATACACCTTTCAAAGACATAAATATATTGTCTTATCCATTCACACTTTGAATGGCACACATACACAATCCATGTCTCAGTTGTCTCAAGGCTTACAATTCCTTATTTAACCTGTCACGTCCCCTTCATCTACATTGATTGAGGTGTATTTAACAGGTGACATCAATGAGGGATCATAGCTTTCACCTGGATTCACCTGGTCAGTCTATGTCATGGAAAGACCAGATGTTCCTAATGTTTTGTCCACTCAGTGTATGGTGTAGTTATTTGTGTGAAAATACAGTCAATAATTTATATGCTTAAAGAAAGATCCTTTATATGATGTTGTCTTCATTAAGGCAATTCATTTCCGCAGCTCATGTTGATCCTAGTCATGCTCCTGATTCAACGTCTGCTCGAAGAACCCATCAATTTACTTTAATCTGATTGGTTTAAACTGAAATTGTTGATTGCACAAGCTATTTTTAAGCCTGAGGAAAGTCCTCCCTCCATGATAGTCACAATGAGTGCCCCCATTCATTGTTATGATAAATCATGTCAACCAGCTAGCTATGGCCAGAGGTCTTGACAATACAGTGTATGGTCTACAACTGATGTTACACTTCAGTCCTATATGTCCAGTAAAACCTTTGGTGTACAGACTGCATCTGACCACATTACACAATATTTCATTATTGGTTAACAGAGATTAGTAAACACCAAACTGCTTGATATGGAGGCTGTTCTGTCCTGTCTCTGGTCCCGTCCTGTCTCTGCCTCTGTCCTGACCTGACTCTGCTTCTGTCCTGTCTCTATTTTTGTCCTGTACTGTCTCTGGTTTTGTCCTGTTTCTGGTCCCGTCCTGTCTTTGCCTCTGTCCTGACCTGACTCTGCTTCTGTCCTGTCTCTATTTTTGTCCTGTACTGTCTCTGGTTTTGTCCTGTCTCTGGTCCCGTCCTGTCTTTGCCTCTGTCCTGACCTGACTCTGCTTCTGTCCTGTCTCTATTTTTGTCCTGTACTGTCTCTGGTTTTGTCCTGTCTCTGGTCCCGTCCTGTCTCTGCCTCTGTCCTGACCTGTCTCTGGTTCTGTCCTGACCTGTCTCTGGTTCTGTCCTGACCTGTCTCTGGTTCTGTCCCTTCTCTGGTTCTGTCCTGACCTGTCTCTGGTTCTGTCCTTACCCGTCTCTGCTTCTGACCAGTATTTGATCCTGTCTTGTCTCTATTTTTGTCCTATACTGTCTCTGGATGTGTCCTGTCACTAGTTATGTCCTGTACTGTCTCAGGTTCTGTCCTGACCTGTCTCTGGTTCTGTCCTGTCTCTGGTTCTGTCCTGTCTTGTCTCTGGTTCTGTCCTGTCTTGTCTCTGGTTCTGTCCTGTCCTGTCAATGGTTCTGTCCTGTCTCTGGTTCTGTCCTGTCCTGTCAATGGTTCTGTCCTGTCTCTGGTTCTGTCATGTCCTGTCTCTGGTTCTGTCCTGTCTCTGGTTCTGTCCTGTCCTGTCTCTGGTTCTGTTCTGTTCTGTTCTGTCCTGTTCTGTCCTGGCTCTGGTTCTGTCCTGTCTCTGGTTCTGTCCTGTCTCTGGTTCTGTCCTGTCTCTGGTGCTGTCCTATCCTGTCTCTGGTTCTGTCCTATCTTTGGTTCTGTCCTGTCTCTGGTCCTGTCCTGTCCTTTCCTCTCTAGTCTTGACTCTGGTTCTGTGTTCCCTGTTACCCTGGCCCTGCTCTGGATTGGTCCATTTCTGTCCTGTCTAGTCTTGACTCTGGTTCTGTGTTCCCTGTTACCCTGGCCCTGCTCTGGATTGGTCAATTTCTGTCCTGTCCTAGAGCCTACTCCTCAGAGTTTGGTTCCCCTCAAGGTTTCTTGCTACCTGGGAAGGTTTATCTTGCGTCTCTTTGGGGTGTCAGGCCAGTGGCCATATTGTTTGTGACAAGCATCTCAGAGTAGGAGTGTTGATCTAGGATCAGGTCCACCTGTCCATGTAATCTTATTCATTTTCATAAAAAAGGCAAATGGCACCAGATCACTGTTAATCCCTTTGTGACAAGATATATATTTTTAATGCTCCATATAATCACATTGATTGATTTAAATACTTAAATAAGTACCACAAGCATTTTTAAATGAGAATCTAACCTTACCAAATGTGCCTCCCACTGTGTGTAGTGTTGTCTGTTTCTATTTATACCTGCATATACAAACAGGAAGACATTTAACAATTGCATTATTCTAGTTCTATTTTAACTTGTATCTAAGCCAACTGTGACTGTGATTTTACAGCAGCCAGCAGCACATGGTTCAGACACACGGAAGCTCAAAACATACTACTGTGTGTGTGTGGAGGGTGAAGTTGTGTTAAAGAGGAACTTTACGAGTGAAGGACAAATCAATAAATTACGTAACAGTAAAACAAGAAATCATGTTACTGCAAAAACAGCAGGCTTCAGGCTCACTGTTTTCTCATGTTTCTACTTTCTCCTTGTTTTCTCATGTTTCCTTTTCTCCTTGTTTTCTCATGTTTACTTTTTCTCATTGTTTTCTCATGTTTCCTTTCCTCCTTGTTTTCTCATGTATCCTTTCCTCATTGTTTTCTCATGTTTACTTTTTCTCATTGTTTTCTCATGTTTCCTTTCCTCCTTGTTTTCTCATGTTTACTTTTTCTCATTGTTTTCTCATGTTCCCTTTTTCTCATTGTTTTCTCATGTTTCCTTTCCTCCTTGTTTTCTCATGTTTCATTTCCTCCTTGTTTTCTCATGTTTCCTTTCCTCCTTGTTTTCTCATGTTTCCTTTCCTCATTGTTTTCTCATGTTTCCTTTCCTCCTTGTTTTCTCATGTTTCCTTTCCTCCTTGTTTTCTCATGTTTCCTTTCCTCCTTGTTTTCTCATGTCTCCTTTCCTCCTTGTTTTCTCATGTTTCCTTTCCTCATTGTTTTCTCATGTTTCCTTTCCTCCTTGTTTTCTCATGTTTCCTTTCCTCCTTGTTTTCTCATGTTTCCTTTCCTCCTTGTTTTCTCATGTCTCCTTTCCTCCTTGTTTTCTCATGTTTCCTTTCCTCCTTGTTTTCTCATGTTTCCTTTCCTCCTTGTTTTCTCATGCTGCTTGCTCCTCTGAATGAGCACTTTACATTCAAAGTTATGACATACTATATATAGCCTATGGCCAGAAGTGGACTGGGAAGAATTCGGCCCTGGTATTTTATTCACAACCCCCCCCCCCCCCCCCCCCCCCCCCCCACGTATATGGGTGGATTTATACAGTACCTTCGGAAATTATTCCGACCACTTGATTTTTTTCCACATTTTGTTACATTACAGCCTTATTCTAAAATTGATTAAACTGTTCTTTCCCCCTCATCAATTTACACATAATACCCATAATTACAAAGCAAAACTGGTTTTTAGAAATGTTTGCAAATTTATTACATATAAAAAAAACAGAAATATTACCATTTAAATAAGTATTCAGACCCTTTACTCAGTACTTTGTTGAAGCACCTTTGGCAGCGACTACAGCTTCAAGTCTTCTTGGGTATGACACTACAAGCTTGGCAAGTCTGTATTTGGGGAGTTTCTCCCATTCTTCTCTGCAGATCCTCTCAAGCTCTGTCAGGTTGGATTGGGAGCATTGCTGTACAGCTATTTTCAGGTCTCTCCAGAGATGTTAGATCGAGTTCAGGCTCTGGCTGGGCCAGGCTTTGGCTGGACCACTCAAGCACATCCCAAAGCCACTACTACGATGTCTTGGCTGTGTGCTTAGGGTCGTTGTCATTATGGAAAGTGAACCTTCACCCCATTCTGAGGTCCTGAGCACTTTGAAGCAGGTTTTCATCAAGGATCTCTCTGTACTTGGCTCCGTTCATCTTTCCTTCAAACCTGGTCTGAGAGTTTTCCCTGCCGCTGAAAAACATGCCCACAGCATGATGCTGCCAGCACCGTGTTTCACCGTAGGGACTGAGGGTTTGTAGGCCTGTTGTAAGGGGCACAAACACACCGTCGCTGGACCAGACAGGACTGGCAAAAAGTGCTCTTCACTGACGAGTTGCAGTTTTGTCTCACCAGGGGTGATGGTCAGATTCGCATTTATCGTCGAAGGAACGAGCGTTACACTGAGGCCTGTACTCTGGAGCGGGATCGATTTGAAGGTGGAGAGTTCGTCATGGTCTGGGGCGGTGTGTCACAGCATCGGACTGAGCTTGTTGTCATTGCAGGCAATCTCAGCGCTGTGCGTTACAGGGAAGATATCCTCCCTCATGTGGTAACCTTCCTGCAGGCTCATCCTGTCATGACGCTCCAGCATGACAATGCCACCAGCCATACTGCTCGTTCTGTGCGTGATTTCCAGGAAAGACAGCAATGTCAGTGTTCTGCCATGGCCAGCGAAGGACCCGGATCTCAAGCCCATTGAGGACATCTGGAACCTGTTGGATCAGAGGGTGAGGACTAGGGCCATTCCCCCCATAAATGGTGGAGTAACATCTCACAGCAAGAACTGGCAAATCTGGTGCAGTCCATGAGGAGGAGATGCACTGCAGTACTTAATGCAGCTGGTGGCCACACCAGATACTGACTCACTTTTTATTTTTGTTCAGGGACACATTATTCAATTTCTGTTAGTCACATGTCTGGGGAACTTGTTCAGTTTATGTCTCAGTTGTTGAATCTTGTTATGTTCCTACAAATATTTACACATGTAAAGTTTGCTGAAAATAAACGCAGTTGTCAGTGAGAGGACGTTTCTTTCTTTGCTGAGTTCATTATAACACCTCATAATATAGAGTACCCGAACCAGGCGTAGTCAGTCATTATATAGTACTGCTGGCTGTGAGGTTTTAAAACACACTGTGTAGCCCATCAACCTCCCTTATACTACCCCCTGTCAGAGGAGGCTGGTGTGAGGAGCTATAGGAGGACGGGCTAATTGTAATGGCTAAAATAGAATAAATGGAACGGTATCAAACCCATCTAACACATGGAAACCACATGTCTGACTCTGTTCCATGTATTCCCAGCCAGCCATTACAATGAGCTGGTCCTCCTATAGCTGTCAGTACTTCTAGAAGTAGTGGGTGGAGGAGTCAAGCGCAGAGAGCAGGGTAGTAGATACGTGGATAGTTTATTCCCAAAGCAACAGTGTCGGTCAATGCCACACACACAGGCGCTAAAAGACCCAGTCCAAAACAACAGGACGAAACGGTTCGGGGAAAAATAACATCCACAGAAATCACACACACCAAATAACAGAAAACAAGCCTGCACAAAAGCTGGCGGGCCTACCGGGTTTAAATAGCCCAAAACCAAAACCCAAACAAGAAACAGGTGACACTAATCAGACAACACTAAATGAAACAGAAAAGGGGATTGGTGGCAGCTAGTAGGCCGGCGACCACGAGTGCCGAGCACCGCCCGAACAGGAACAGGCACCACCTTCGGCGGGATTCGTGACAATAACTCCTCCCACCAGCCTGTCAGAGGTTGGTGGATCCTGATCCCAGAAGTGGATTCTCCTCAGATTAATCACCTGCTCTCCTAACTATCTACAACCATGGTGAAGTCTAGCAAACAGGGATTCATTATTAGGGTTGTGTTGGAGCTGTGGTGAGTCTGTGTGTGTGGTGCTCTGTAGTATGCAGCAGGCAGGTTGCACCATCAGAGGACGGAGTGATGTCCCTTCTGTGGGGCTCTGTGCCTGTTTGTTGACACACACGTGCTGAGGCTCAGGCTGAGCTCCACTAGGGACTCTCATCCCTCCTTTTCAACCATCAGTCACCTCATTAATTACACACTGATTTCCCCTCACATTCACCACTCTGGCTCTCAGCAGCAAATAGAAAGGGATAACTTGAAGTGGTAGCTGCACTGTTTATCGTTCAGATGAAATACATTATTAACAACCAATGTTTAAAATCAAATCAAATCACATTTTATTGGTCACATACATATGTTTAGCAGATGTTATTGCGGGTGTAGCGAAATCATTGTGTTTCTAGCTCCAACAGTGCAGTAATATCTAACAATTCACAACAATACACACAATAAACACAAACCTAATAGTAAAAGAATGGAATTAAGCAATATATAAATACTAGGATGAGCAATGTCGAAGTGGCAGAGACAAAGAATAGAATACAGTATTTACATATGAGATGAGTAAAGCAAAAATATGTAAACATTATTAAAGTGACTAGTGTTCCATTATTAAACTGGCCAGTGATTTCAAATCTATGTATATAGGGCAGCAGCCTCTAAGGTGCAGGGTTACAAAACCGGGTGGAAGCTGCTTAGTGATGACTATTTAACAGTCTGATGGCCTTGAGATAGAAGCTGTTTTTCAGTCTGTCTGTTCCAGCTTTGATGCACCTGAACTGACCTCGCCTTCTGGATGATATCTTGGTGAACAGGCAGTGGCTTGGTGGTTGTTGGCCTTCCAGTGACATCGGGTTCTGTAGGTGTCCTGGAGGGCAGGTAGTTTGCCCCCGGTGATGCGTTGGGCAGACCGCACCACCCTCTGGAGAGCCCTGCGGAGGAAGGTGGTACACTGTCTGTGTGGGTGAACAATTTCAGATCATCAATGATGTGTACACTGAGGAAGTTGAAGCTTTCCACCTGCTCCACTGCAGTCTCGACGATTTGGACAGGGGCGTGCTCCCTCTGCTGTTTCCTGAAGTCCACGATCAGCTCCTTTGTTTTGTCGACATTGAGTGAGAGGTTATTTTCCTGGCACCACACTCTCGGGGCCCTCACCTCCTCCTTGTAGGCTGTCACGTCATTGTTTGTAATCAGGGCTAATACTGCTATGTCGTCTGCAAACTTGATGATTGAGTTGGAGGCGTGCGTGGTCATGCAGTCATGGGTGAACAGGGAGTACAGGAGGGAGCTGAGCACTCACCCTTGTGGGGCCCCTGTGTTGAGGATCAGTGAAGTGGAGGTGTTGTTTCCTGCCTTCACCACCTGGGGGCAGCCCATCAGGAAGTCCAGGACCCAGTTGCGCAGGGTGGGGTTCAGACCCAGGGCCCCGAGCTTGATGATGAGCTTGGAGAGTACTATGGTGTTGAATGCTGAACTATAATCAATGAACAGCATTCTTACATAGGTATTCTTCTTATCCAAATGTGATAGGGCACTGTGCAGTGTGATGGCGACTCCATCGTCTGTGGATCTATTGGGGCGGTAAGCAAATTGAAAGTGGGTCTAGGGTGTCAGGTAAGATAGAGGTGATATGAACCTTAAAACCTCTTATGGATTTCTACAGATCGGTGTCCCACCAACGGGACAGTTGAGCTAACGTAGGGAAATGCGATTAGCATGAGGTTGTGAGTAACAAGAACATTTCCCAGGACATAGACATATCTGATATTGACAGAAAGCTTCAATTCAAAATTAATCTAACTGCACTTTCCAATTTACAGCAGCATTCACAGTGTTTCACAGTGTTTCCTTTCAAATGGTATCAAGAATATGCATTACCTTGCTTCAGGGCCTGAGCTACAGGCAGTTAGATTTGGGTATGTCATTTTAGGTGAAAATGGAAGAAAGGGTCAGATCCTTAAGTTTCTCAAAGCACTTCATGATGACAGAAGTGAGTGCTATGGGGAGATAGTCATTTAGTTCAGTTACCGTTGCTTTCTTCGGTAAAGGAACAATGGTGGAAATTTTGAAGCAAGTGGGGACAGCAGACTGGGATAAGGAGAGATTGAATATCTCCATGAACACTCCAGCCAGCTGGTCTGCGTATGTCTGAGGACGTGGCTATGGATGCCGTCTGGGCCGGCAGCCTTGCGAAGGTTAGCATGCTTAATTAGGGATAGGCGTCCCGGTAGCGGGACACAAGCCGACAACATACGTTGAAATTGGAGGGCGCACAATTCAAATAAATAATCGAAATATTAAACATTCATGTATCTTATATCATTTAAAAGCTTAAATTCTTGTTAATCTATCTGTGTTGTCCGATTTGCAATAGGCTTTACGGTGAAAGCATACCATGCGATTGTCTAAAGATGGCACCCCATATCAACAAACATATTTTTCAACCATCACAGGCTTCAAAAATTCACAAATAGCGATTAAATAAATCCCTTACTTTTGAAGGTTTTCCTCTGTTTGCAATCCCAGAGGTCCCAGCTACAACATGAAAGTTCATTTTGTTAGATAAAATCCTTCTTTATATCCCAAAAAGTCTGTTTAGTTGGCGCAATCGATTTCAGTAATCCACTCATTCAACATGCTGACAAAGGAGTCCAAAAAGCTACTGCTAAACTTCGTCCAAAAACAAGTCAAAACGACTTTTCTATTTAATCCTCAGGTACTCTAAAATGTAAATAAACTATATTATTTCATACGGAAAGTAGTATGTTCAATAGGAAAGCAAAATTAGTAAGCGCACACCCTCTCCCTCGCTCTCTGAAAGACTGATATTGTTCTGGTGGTGTCCTAACCAAAAGTCCAAATTGTTCCTCATTTTTCAAAAAACAACCAAAACTCCAAATTCTTGTTTGTTTTTCAAAAAACAAGCCTAAAATCTTGAATAAATACTGTTGACATCTAGTGGAAGCCATAGGAATTGCAATCTGGGAGATGGATTTACATAGGAACAATAGGTTTCCATTATAAGAGCCTGGGACATCAAAAAAAAGAAAGATTCCGGTTGGTTTTTCTTCGGATTTACACTTGCCAAATCAATTATTTTATAGTCTCAGACATTATCTGAACAGGATTCGAGGTTTCCAGTTTGCATAAAGTCCAGTGAAGTTTTTTGAGAGCCGTCGTGGTATCGGCTTTTGGGGGAATATACACGGCTGTGACTATGACCGAAGAGAATTCTCTTGAGAGGTAATACGGTCTGCATTTGATTGTGAGGTATTCTAGGTCGAGTGAACAAAATTACTTGAGTTTCTGTATGTCATCACAATCACACCATGAGTAGTTGATCATAAAACAAACACCCACGCCATTCTTCTTCCCAGAGAGTTCTTTATTCCTGTCTGCTATACTGAGAAGCCAGCTGGCTGTATGGACAAAGACAATATATCCCGAGAGCCATATTTCCATTAAACAGAGTATGTTACAATCCCTGATGTGTCTCTGGAAGGAGATTTTCGCCCTGAGCTTATCTACTTTATTATCCAAATACTGAACATTAGCAAGTAATATACTCGGAAGTGGTGGATGGTGTGCGCGCCTCCTCACTCCGAATACTTCTTCTCCGCCGGCGGGGTTTTGGATCAGCCTCTGGAATCAGTTCAATTGACCTGCGAGGTATGAACAAAGCATCCAATTCAGAAAAGTCGTATTCTCAGTCGTAATGCTGATTGATGAGTTACCGTCACTCTGATATCCAAATGTTATTTCTGGCTGCATGTAATAACACAAAAAAATCCTAGGCTAATAATGTAAGAAATAAAACACACAAAAAACGAAATACTGCAATGTTGCATAGGAGCTAGAAGCAGAGCTGCCTCATCTGTCGACGCCATCTTATATCAAGTTTCCACAGCAAGCTGCCTTCATCAGGGATTTTAACCAACGTTTTATTTTCTCTTAAGCATCTCAGCACCACACCTCTGTTGGAATGGGCTCACCTAGCGAAGGGGTAATTATCCCCACACATATTGGACCAACTGAAGTAGGCCCATGCATTGATGACACATTGGACCAACTGAAGTAGGCCCCATGCATTGATGACACATTGGACCAACTGAAGTAGGCCCCATGCATTGATGACACATTGGACCAACTGAAGTAGGCCCCGTGCATTGATGACACATTGGACCAACTGAAGTAGGCCCCATGCATTGATGACATATTGGACCAACTGAAGTAGGCCCTATGCATTGATGACATATTGGACAAACTGAAGTAGGCCCCATGCATTGATGACACATTGGACCAACTGAAGTAGGCCCCATGCATTGATGACAAATTGGACCAACTGAAGTAGGCCCCGTGCATTGATGACACATTGGACCAACTGAAGTAGGCCCCATGCATTGATGACATATTGGACCAACTGAAGTAGGCCCTATGCATTGATGGCACATTAGTGTTCATACTCAACATTCAGGGAGAAACAATTAAAATATCAATGTCGGCCCAGCCACAATTGTCAAGTATTGACGTCATGTCGGGCACCCCCAAGAACTGTGGGGCACCCCGAAGAGATGTTTGGCACCCCCAACAGATGTCGGTCACCCCGAACAGATGTTGGTCACCCCCAGAGATGTTGGGCACCCCCAAGAGATGTTTGTCACCCCAACAGATGTTGGTCACCCCCAAGAGATGTTGGTCACCCCCAAGAGATGTTTGTCACCCCAACAGATGTTGGTCACCCCCAAGAGATGCTGGTCATCCCCAAGAGCTGTTTGTCACCCCAACATATGTTGGTCACCCCCAAGAGATGTTTGGCACCCCCAAGAGTTGTTTGTCACCCCAACAGATGTTGGTCACCCCAAAGAGATGTTGGTCACCCCCAAGAGATGTTAGTCACCCCAACAGATGTTGGTCACCCCCCAGAGATGTTGGTCACCCCAACAGATGTTGGTCACCCCAACAGATGTTGGTCACCCCCAGAGATGTTGGTCACCCCAAAGAGATGTTGGTCACCCCCAAGAGATGTTAGTCACCCCAACAGATGTTGGTCACCCCAACAGATGTTGGTCACCCCAACAGATGTTGGTCACCCCAACAGATGTTGGTCACCCCAAAGAGATGTTGGTCACCCCCAAGAGATGTTAGTCACCCCAACAGATGTTGGTCACCCCCCAGAGATGTTGGTCACCCCAACAGATGTTGGTCACCCCCAGAGATGTTGGTCACCCCAACAGATGTTGGTCACCCCAACCGATGTTGGTCACCCCCAGAGATGTTGGTCACCCCAACAGATGTTGGTCACCCCAACAGATGTTGGTCACCCCCAGAGATGTTGGTCACCCCAACAGATGTTGGTCACCCCAACAGATGTTGGTCACCCCCAGAGATGCTGGTCACCCCAACAGATGTTGGTCACCCCAACAGATGTTGGTCACCCCCAGAGATGTTGGTCACCCCAACAGATGTTGGTCACCCCAACAGATGTTGGTCACCCGCAAGAGCCTGACATCCAGTTATAAATTATATAGTGTCAAATGCTGCTCTGTTACTTCTTGTTTTCTTGTGTAGAAGTGTTTTGCTTTTGTGTGTGTGTGTGTGTGTGTATTGTATTTGAGAAACATTCTACAGCCCTATTAGAGCTGGTAACATAAGACATTCTACTGCCCTGTTGGAGCTGGTATCATAAGACATTCTACTGTCCTGTTGGAGCTGGTAACATAAGACATTCTACTGCCCTGTTGGAGTTCTTCCAGTTTGTTTATGCATCATATACTGTACATCTGATGTACAAGCAGTACACAGTATAATGAAATGCTTACCTGCAAGGTTCCCCTTGCAACAACAATAGGAAAAGTAAGTAAGTGAATAAAAGAGTACAAAAAAATGAAAGGCTCTATGAATAAAAATAGGATCAAAATGTGGTTAATATAATACAAGGCTACACTCAAACGAATTGATGTAGGATACGTGCCGGGGGATTGAGCAATAATAAATAGACATTGGGCAGTAATAATAAAAACATATGTTTGCTGGTTATGTTTTAATTGTTCTCCCTGTGGTGGTTGGGTATAACTAATTATACTGTTATGTTTTCTGTGGTATTTACAGTACACCACGGTAAAGGTCACATTGTTCACATTTATTTTTTTCTGATATGTTGTTCACCTTAACAGAAAGGGTAGCAGCTATTCCCACAGGGTCACTGTGTGGACGAGTCACAAACAAGAGGAAATGAGAAAAATCACTTCTTTATTTCCACTAAGGCTATTCATAGACTGTCAGACAACTGTAAGTCTCAATCGGAAAACATCTTATACTTGTAACACAGAAATGTGTTTCTCCATCTTTTTCAAACAGAATTTCAATCGATGACTAGACAACGTTTACACAATGGCAGTCCTTAATTATAAGCCATCAGATACAGGCCTAATCTTCAATTAAAAGCGATATTGTAGACTTATGACGGTTCCTTTTGCTAGCCTTCATTCAGCCATTGTGTTTCTTTATGTACAGCCCTGTCTCTCCTGGCAAAGCTTATCCACCCGATCTTTCCTGTTGGTGTCCAACGAAGGCCGGCACACCTACTCTTAACTGTGTCTGCATCCTAAATGGCACGCTATCCCCTTTAGAGGGCATTACTTCTGACCACGGCCCAGAGGGCTTCTTTGGCCAAACGTAGAGCACTATATAGAGACAAAGGATGTCATTTGGGATGCAGCCTGTACAGAGCACCACATGCCTAGTTCTCAGGGTGCTGGCATTGTTGCTGCCTCCATACTTGGCAAGCCTTCTTCCTGTCTGCTTGAAAGTCTTCATTCAGTTCTCCTCTGGCGTGGGGCCAGAGATCTGCCGTGCTCCACAAACTTGTGAAGAGAGTAATGGGCAACAGATCTGAATTTAACTTTACAACCCAGAGAGTTAGGCGTATTTGTCTCAGGGAGACATTAGCCCCGCAGAGAGATACAAGTCACACAGACAAACAGCTAGTGCAGCTGCCTTCTTCACAACCCCACTACACACAAGGGTATTTATCTGAGAGCTCAAATTGTTTTCAAGAACTTGAAGCAGTTTGAAACAAAGAGGAGTGGGGGGGGACCTAAAATAAAGCCCCCTGCTTGACTAAAGCACACAGTATCTGGACTGTGCTTTCAGACAATAGGGTTAGACTGCTGGACCATTATCATGAAGTGTTAGTGCACCAACGGAAATTGCTGTTCTCTGCCTCTCTGCTTGAATTGGACCAATTGACTTGTGAATCAATGGGGTAGTTTGCCTCAATTCCATGGCTTACTTCCTATATTTGGGCCAATCATGGCTATCATTTTTCTTGCTCTGTAGCTGCCTTATTGATGGTGCAATATTCACTCCATCTAGTTTACCATGTTGGAATGGATTTTACCCAGAGGGAATGGAAGATCCTAGTGGTTCTGTACATTAAAGTAAAGTATTCACTAAACATGCATCAAATGGTTAATCAGTGAGTATGGAACTCTGCACTAGGTGAGGTTGACCCCAAACAAGACAGATTGGACACAAGCACATGGGCCAAGCTCACACCCCAACAGTCTTAGAGGGGGCAAGCTTACACCCCAACAGTCTTAGAGGGGGGCCAAGCTCACACCCCAACAGTCTTAGAGGGGGCAAGCTTACACCCCAACAGTCTTAGAGGGGGGCCAAGCTTACACCCCAACAGTCTTAGAGGGGGGCCAAGCTTACACACCAACAGTCTTAGAGGGGGGCCAAGCTTACACACCAACAGTCTTAGAGGGGGCCAAGCTTACACCCCAACAGTCTTAGAGGGTGCCAAGCTTACACCCCAACAGTCTTAGAGGGGTGCCAAGCTTACACCCTAGCAGTCTCAGAGGGTGCCAAGCTTACACCCCAACAGTCCTAGAGAGGGGCCAAGCTTACACCCCAACAGTCTTAGATGGTCTCAAGCTTACACCCCAACAGTCTTTGATGGTGCCAAGCTTACACCCCAACAGACTTAGAGGGGGGCCAAGCTTACACCCCAACAGTCTTAGAGGGGGGGAAAGCTTACACCCCAACAGACTTAGAGGGGCCAAAGTTACACCCCAACAGTCTTAGATGGGGGCAAGCTTACACCACAACAGTCTTAGATGGTGCCAAGCTTACACCCCAACAGTCTTAGAGGGGGGCCAAGCCTACACCCCAACAGTCCTAGAGAGGGGCCAAGCTTACACCCCAACAGTCTTAGAGGGGTGCCAAGCTTACACCCCAACAGTCTTAGATGGTCTCAAGCTTACACCCCAACAGTCTTAGATGGTCTCAAGCTTACACCCCAACAGTCTTTGATGGTGCCAAGCTTACACCCCAACAGACTTAGAGGGGGGCCAAGCTTACACCCCAACAGTCTTAGAGGGGGGAAAGCTTACACCCCAACAGACTTAGAGGGGCCAAAGTTACACCCCAACAGTCTTAGATGGGGGCAAGCTTACACCACAACAGTCTTAGATGGTGCCAAGCTTACACCCCAACAGTCTTAGAGGGGGGCCAAGCCTACACCCCAACAGTCCTAGAGAGGGGCCAAGCTTACACCCCAACAGTCTTAGAGGGGTGCCAAGCTTACACCCCAACAGTCTTAGATGGTCTCAAGCTTACACCCAAACAATCTTAAAGGGGTGCCAAGCTTACACCCCAACAGTCTTAGAGAGGGGCCAAGCTTACACCCCAACAGTCTTGGAGGGGGGCCAAGCTTACACCCCAACAGACTTAGAGGGGGGCCAAGCTTACACCCCAACAGTCGTAGAGAGGGGCTAAGCTTACACCCCAACAGTCTTAGAGGGGGCCAAGCTTTCACCCCAATAGTCTTAGAGGGGGGCCAAGCTTTCACCCCAACAGTCTTAGAGAGTGGCCAAGCTTACACCCCAACAGTCTTAGAGAGGGGCGAAGCTTACACCCCAACAGTCTTAGAAGGGGCCAAGCTTTCACCCCATCAGTCTTATAGGGGGCCAAGCTTACACCCCAACAGTCTTAGAGGCAATAAAATAACTATTATATCACGCAGAAGTCCCTCAGGGTTAGTAGTGTAGTGAAGGGTACACGCAGGTATACACTCTTATTTCAGTGGGCATTGACTTTGCCAACTTCTTAATCCCACTGATACATATCAAAGTAGGGTGGTGGAGGTATACACAGTATCAATTAATAAGGCTGATGGAACAGATCTGTGTGTTTAGCTTAAAATGTTGATAAACTATTATTTCTTCAAATTTTAGGAACAGCAACGTACACACGTCAGTAGGCCTACGGGTGAATGTTCCAAAATGCAATTTGTGGGAAAACACCATTCTAAACTGCACACATGCAATCGGGTTCATGGACAGAGATGGAATTATATGTTGAAAAGAGGGGAGATCTAAAGATGCAACAACTATCATGGGAAGCTAATATGACGAGGATAATGCCTTTGGCTGATAGAAAATGAAAGAAAGTTTAAATAAAAATCAATAGAACAGGAGAAAGCACATGAAGAAAATATCATACAAATAATTGCCTCTACGTTTCTGTGGTAGGATTTTGGCTATATGCTACTTTGAAGCAAGGTAAAACATGCAGGTTTCAAACAATTAAGGAACAGGAAAAATACAGATATGGTAGTGATAAACCTAACCATCTTCTGGTGGACGGAAAGGCTTCCTTAAAACCTTCTCTATTAAATGTTACCTAGCTACAGTAGCCTAACCATCTTCTGGTAGACGGAAAGGCTTCCTTAAAACCTTCTCTATTAAATGTTACCTAGCTACAGTAGCCTAACCATCTTCTGGTAGACGGAAAGGCTTCCTTAAAATCTTCTCTATTAAATGTTAACTAGCTACAGTAGCCTAACCATCTTCTAGTAGACGGAAAGGCTTCCTTAAAACCTTCTCTATTAAATGTTAACTAGCTACAGTAGCCTAACCATCTTCTGGTAGACGGAAAGGCTTCCTTAAAACTGTCTCTATTAAATGTTAACTAGCTACAGTAGCCTAACCATCTTCTAGTAGACGGAAAGGCTTCCTTAAAACCTTCTCTATTAAATGTTAACTAGCTACAGTAGCCTAACCATCTTCTGGTAGACGGAAAGGCTTCCTTAAAACTGTCTCTATTAAATGTTAACTAGCTACAGTAGCCTAACCATCTTCTAGTAGACGGAAAGGCTTCCTTAAAACCTTCTCTATTAAATGTTAACTAGCTACAGTAGCCTAACCATCTTCTGGTAGACGGAAAGGCTTCCTTAAAACCTTCTCTATTAAATGTTAACTAGCTACAGCAGCCTATGCCTACCTGTCATTGATATCAGGATGATTATCTGCATCCAGTGGCCATTTCTTTTGTAAACTCCATCTGATGTGTTACAGACACACCGCTCATCAAACAGTAGTGATATGTACCTGCACACTTCAATTAAAAGGGAAACTAATCCCAAAAATCCAAATGTCTTCAATTTTTTCCCAGATCTCAAAAGTGGTCTCTTGATGTGGTTAAGCGTGGTTATAGACTGAGAACTGACGTTTTTTTGGTTTTGAGAATGAAAATCTGAAACGTGTGAATTTCTGACTCAGTTTATCTGTTTCAATAGTAGACCTACTATTAGACTACTGCACAGTACAGCTTGAGTTGGCCTGACTAGGAAACACCAATGTGGGACTTTTCATTTTAGGTCATTCACACTCTTAGGGGGGGAAAGGGTTCCAAAAGGGTTCTTCAGCTGTCCCCATAGGATAACCCTTTTTGGTTCCAGATAAAACCCTTTTTGGTTCCAGGTAAAACAATTTTGCTTCCATGTAGAACCCTCTGTGTAAAGGGTTACACATGGAACTCAAAACAGTTCTATTTGGAACCAAAAGGGTGGTCCCGTGGTCCCGTTGGTAGAGTGTGCTGCTTGTAATGCCAGGGTTGTGGGTTCAATTCCTATGGGGGACCAGTATGACATTTAAAAAAGTATGAAAATGTATGCACTCACTACTGTAAATAGCTCTGGATAAGAGTCTCTGCTAAATGACTACAATGTTAAATATATGTGGAACCAGCAAGGGTTCCCCTATGGGAACAGCTGAGGAATGCTTTTAGGTTCTAGATAGCACCCTTTTTTCTAAGAGTGTATGTCACTATTTCTCATAGAATTTTTCACATAGGGCGCCTTTCCTTCGCCGGGTGGGCCGGTTGGAAGAATTGTTGGCCAGAGTATATCCACTTCTCCAGGCACCACTACACCCCTGCTCAGGGTGCACGAGTACATTATGACAGAGCTCACTGAAATGATGCAGTACAAACAACGGCATTGTTTGTGGATCCCATTTCTAAGACCCTTATCTTTTCCTGCAATAGTTTAATAAGAGTTGAACACTCCATCTAGTGGTTTGTGTATCATAAAATATCCTTATCAGGAAAGTGAAAGTGTCAGTGGAACTGCTTGATCAATTCATGTATTTTTTTACGAGTGAATGTTTAAAAATATATATATTCAAATCACTGACTAATTGAATATTTACACTTTATAAAAACTACTGAAATAATTTACCTTACCCAATATGTCCTCAGAGGCGTTTTTTCTAACCAAAAATGTATCTTGATTTTAACAGGCAGGTCAATTAACTTTGTTATTGTAATTGTTATTTAAACAATGACGGCCTGGGTATCACAATAACACATCATATTAAGGAAGGCATTTTCAAGGGAGAAAAATATATTTCATAATCTCTCATGACATCATGATATTGTGATTTTCCAACACCAGATAAACTCATTTCAGAACTAAGAGAGAGCAGAGAGAAAGAGAGCGGGAGAGCAGGATGGAGGAAGAGAGAGAGCAGAGAGAAAGAGAGTGGGAGAGCAGGATAGAGGGATAGAGAGAGCAGAGAGAAAGAGAGCGGGAGAACAGGATAGAGGGAGAGAGAGCAGAGAGAAAGAGAGCAGGATAGAGGGAGAGAGAGAGCAGAGAGAAAGAGAGAGAGCAGGATAGAGGGAGAGAGAGAGCAGAGAGAAAGAGAGAGAGAGAGAGAGCAGGATAGAGGGAGAGAGAGAGCAGAGAGAAAGATAGCTGGATAGAGGGAGAGAGAGAGCAGAGAGAAAGAGAGAGAGAGAGCAGGATAGAGGGAGAGAGAGAGCAGAGAGAAAGAGAGCAGGATAGATGGAGAGAGAGAGCAGAGAGAAAGAGAGAGAGAGAGCAGGATAGAGGGAGAGAGAGAGCAGAGAGAAAGAGAGAGAGAGAGCAGGATAGAGGGAGAGAGAGAGCAGAGAGAAAGAGAGAGAGAGAGCAGGATAGAGGGAGAGAGAGAGCAGAGAGAAAGAGAGCAGGATAGAGGGAGAGAGAGAGCAGAGAGAAAGAGAGAGAGAGAGCAGGATAGATGGAGAGAGAGAGCAGAGAGAAAGAGAGAGAGAGAGCAGGATAGGGGGAGAGAGAGAGCAGAGAGAAAGAGAGCTGGATAGAGGGAGAGAGAGAGCAGAGAGAAAGAGAGTGGGAGAGCAGGATAGAGGGAGAGAGAGAGCAGAGAGATAGAGAGTGGGAGAGCAGGATAGAGGGAGAGAGAGAGCAGAGAGAAAGAGAGAGAGAGAGCAGGATAGAGGGAGAGAGAGAGTAGAGAGAAAGAGAGAGAGAGAGCAGGATAGAGGGAGAGAGAGAGTGAATGATTATCATATAATGCAGTATTTTGCCCGTTTTTCTTTTACCCTTTTCTACCCATCAGTGTTAGTTTATAGCGGCTGCTGAAACGTGATGTATTTCTGCCACTAGGAAGCGATTTCCCCTTCGCTCTGCATTGCATAACTATTTCTCTCTCTTTCTCTGGTCGATATCTCCACACAGTAGCAAAACAAGCAGACATCCAACAAGGACCTCCTCCACCCACCACCCCCACCCTCCGGTATTATTTTCCTGCACGGTTCTATTTTGGCTGTGATATATGAAGATCTAGGGCTGGCTCCCAAATGGCACCCTTTTCCCTATATAATGCTGGTCATAATTAGTGCACTATGAAGGGGAATATAGTGTCATTGGGGACGCAGCTTTGTAGCACTTGGGAGGTGTGAGAAGCATGCTAATGAAGGATATATTTATTATTATGAGACGGGAAAAAAATGACTTATTTCTCAGCATTTCTTTTCCCCTCTGTCTGTCTGCCTGTAGCAGCTGTTGTAATCATTTCCCAAATAGGCTGTTCTGGGTTCAGTTTTTCATTTGCCAGTTAGTGTATCAGAGGATAGGAAGGAGTCCATCTTGAGGTAGAGTAAACTCGTCACAGGTTGGAAACATGCTGCTAGGAGTCATTCACAGTTTGCCTTTAGCCAAACCCCATTGATACACAACACAGAAGGAGGAGACTTACAACCATCAGCCTAAGAACATAATCATGGCTTTGATCTCAAATCACAAGGTGAGTTGAAGGTGTTGAATCACATTTTTCTTGACCAAAGTCAGATTGGTCTATAAATATCTTAAATCAGTTACCCAACACTTAACATTTCATATCAACATAATCATATCAATCAACATGAAGGATAGATCTGACAGCCTAGCCGTTAAAGTGTTTTTTATTACAAATGTAGTGAATTATTGTGTACATATTAAAACTAATAGTACCTGACTGACTGAGCCTCCATTGTGTCCCTATATGTATATATATATACTGTAATTCAGTTTGTCCCATGTATCGTCATCAAGTCCTCAGACAAGCCATTTATTAGGCCATAGTACAGACAAAACTAGGTCTTTGTCTCAAGTGGCACCCTATTCCCTACATAGTGCACTACTTTTGACCAGGGCACTGGTCAAAAGTAGTGCACTACATAGGGAATATAGTGCCATTTGGGACTCAGCCTAAGGGCCCAACTGTAAACGAGGGGTTCCCCACATGTAAAAGGACTATCAAAAAAGGTCACATAATTAAGTCCCCATGGAGATATAACTGATGGTCTGCCCTTTTCCTGAGACATTACTGAGTCTGTGTGCATCCCAAATGGGATCCTATTCTCTATTTAGTGCACAGGGCCCATACAGCCCTTATCTAAAGTAGTGTGCACTATAGGATGCCATTTGGGATGAATCCACAGCGTCTACTTACTTAGTAAGGACTAAAAATGGTCTTGCATTTCTCCCCGACTGCCTGCCTGCCAAATGCTAGAAATCTACATTGAGTTATTTATGGGGATTTGTATTGTAGACCCTCAGCCTTGTACAACTGATCTGTGATTCTACTGTATGGCTCAGGCAGCCCCAGGCTGTCCCCAATGGCACCCTATTCCCTACGTAGTGCACTACTTTTGATTAGAGCCCAGAGAATAGGGTGCCATTTCAGACGCAGTCCTAGTCTCAGTGCTACACAGCCACAGGGCCACAGCACCCCCTGGCCTTGTATTGTATGTAGGCTCTAGAAATCAACCAAGTTCATTACTAGTCTCTTTCTAATCCGAGTGTGGAAATCTCCTCACTCGTCTTTAGTATATAGGGCCAAAATGTCCTAACAGTCCCTTTACGGGTCGGAATTTTAAATAAACTTCCTCTACCTGTTGTCCGCTGATTCAAACCTCCTCTACCTGTTGTCCAGTGATTCAAACCTCCTCTACCTGTTGTCCAGTGATTCAAACCTCCTCTACCTGTTGTCCAGTGATTCAAACTTACTCTAACTGATGTCCAGTTATTCAAACTTACTCTACCTGATGTCCAGTTATTCAAACCTCCTCTACCTGTTGTCCAGTGATTTAAACCTCCTCTACCTGTTGTCCAGTGATTTAAACCTCCTCTACCTGTTGTCCACTGATTTAAACCTCCTCTACCTGTTGTCCACTGATTTAAACCTCCTCTACCTGTTGTCCACTGATTTAAACCTCCTCTACCTGTTGTCCACTGATTTCTTCCTTCTGCTGCTGGAACTTTGAGACAACATATCCACAGAAAAGTATTATTAAACCCACTTCAAAACATGGGTGTCTGTGTGCCGTTATCAACATGGCTCATCAGCAAGACGATGCACACAAGACAGAAATACATGCAGGCGATGCACACAAGACAGAAATACATGCAGGCGATACATACATACTAACTGATGTATATGCAGTCAATACATACATACTAACTGATGTATATGCAGTCAATACATACATACTACCTGATGTACATGCAGTCAATACATACATACTACCTGATGTATATGCAGTCAATACATACATACTAACTGATGTATATGCAGTCAATACATACATACTAACTGATGTATATGCAGTCAATACATACATACTAACTGATGTATATGCAGTCAATACATACATACTAACTGATGTACATGCAGTCAATACATACATACTAACTGATGTATGTGCAGTCAATACATACATACTAACTGATGTATATGCAGTCAATACATACATACTAACTGATGTATATGCAGTCAATACATACATACTAACTGATGTACATGCAGTCAATACATACATACTAATGGAAGTACATGCAGGTGATACATACATACTAACTGATGTATATGCAGTCAATACATACATACTAACTGATGTATATGCAGTCAATACATACATACTAACTGATGTATATGCAGTCAATACATACATACTAACTGAAGTACATGCAGGTGATACATACATACTAACTGATGTATATGCAGTCTATACATACATACTAACTGATGTACATGCAGTCAATACATACATACTAACTGATGTATGTGCAGTCAATACATACATACTAACTGATGTATATGCAGTCAATACATACATACTAACTGATGTATATGCAGTCAATACATACATACTAACTGAAGTACATGCAGTCAATACACACATACTAACTGATGTATATGCAGTCAATACATACATACTAACTGATGTACATGCAGTCAATACATACATACTAACTGATGTACATGCAGTCAATACATACATACTAATGGAAGTACATGCAGGTGATACATACATACTAACTGATGTATATGCAGTCAATACATACATACTAACTGATGTATATGCAGTCAATACATACATACTAACTGATGTATATGCAGTCAATACATACATACTAACTGATGTACATGCAGTCAATACATACATACTAACTGATGTACATGCAGTCAATACATACATACTAACTGATGTATATGCAGTCAATACATACATACTAACTGATGTATATGCAGTCAATACATACATACTAACTGATGTACATGCAGTCAATACATACATACTAACTGATGTACATGCAGTCAATACATACATACTAACTGATGTGTATGCAGTCAATACATACATACTAACTGATGTACATGCAGTCAATACATACATACTAACTGATGTATGTGCAGTCAATACATACATACTAACTGATGTATATGCAGTCAATACATACATACTAACTGATGTATATGCAGTCAATACATACATACTAACTGAAGTACATGCAGTCAATACACACATACTAACTGATGTATATGCAGTCAATACATACATACTAACTGATGTACATGCAGTCAATACATACATACTAACTGATGTACATGCAGTCAATACATACATACTAATGGAAGTACATGCAGGTGATACATACATACTAACTGATGTATATGCAGTCAATACATACATACTAACTGATGTATATGCAGTCAATACATACATACTAACTGATGTATATGCAGTCAATACATACATACTAACTGATGTACATGCAGTCAATACATACATACTAACTGATGTACATGCAGTCAATACATACATACTAACTGATGTATATGCAGTCAATACATACATACTAACTGATGTATATGCAGTCAATACATACATACTAACTGATGTACATGCAGTCAATACATACATACTAACTGATGTACATGCAGTCAATACATACATACTAACTGATGTGTATGCAGTCAATACATACATACTAACTGATGTACATGCAGTCAATACATACATACTAATGGAAGTACATGCAGGTGATACATACATACTAACGGATGTATATGCAGTCAATACATACATACTAACTGATGTATATGCAGTCAATACATACATACTAACTGAAGTACATGCAGGCGATACACTGTTGCTCTACCTGGTGTCCGCTGATTAATGTTAAAGTATGTTAAACTCCCTCAGTCTTCATAATTTACACATTCCTAAATTCACAATTTTGTTAGTTTAGCACCTGTTCATCTAAACAGCTGATGATGAGATCGGCTAATGTTAGCTAGCTAGCAAGCACAATCTGATACATTAGTTTACCTTCTACATCGTGAATGTTCCCTTCTGTTATTTCCTTCGGCACCCGTACGTCTTAAATTGTCTATTTTTATATAGTTATATCAAACTTATAGCAAACAAACTGAATTTGCACCTTTACATTTTTATTTACCCAAATGTTATTTTATATGGCAACTTCCTGACCTGTCATCTAGATCTGATGCTGCTAGCGGCTATATCCAATATGGCCGCCAGCTGATTATGACCAAATCCAAAACAGAAATGTGTTTTCGATATAACGTGTTATGATCTAGTTGAGTAAACATCCAGAAGATGAGTGCTGAGACTCTTTTAGCATATCTCTGCAAGGTTTGGTAAATACAGCCCCCAGGATATCAGATCTGTGCAAGGTTTGGTGAATACAGCCCCCAGGATATCAGAGGGAGGGTAAGAAACCACCTGCTGGCTCACCTATTGAGTGGTGTAGAGAGGCCGCCAACCTCTATGGCATGATTTCCTGCAAGGGGAGATACGAGTGGAGTTTAACCTCTACAGCAGGGAGGGTTTGTGGAAGTAGAACGCCAGGTATGTCATCACAACTACAGTATTGAATTCAGCTTGTTTTTATCTCCTTTAGTAAACAGTGGGCTGCCGCTAGGAGGAAGCGGTTTAATTCATTCATTCATTAACTTGTTGGCTGGTATCTGACTGGTAGTGTGACATTTACTACCCCTGTTTTTCCTGCAGGGTGTTGATTATGATGCATTCCCTATGTATCATAGGTGCACAGTAGGCTATGTGGGATACAGTAGGCTATGTGGGTTACATTTGGCTATGTTGGTTACATTATGTTTTTGTCTCCCATAGAGTCTTGATTCTGTTGTTGGTAGTTCCGTCTTACCTGTGAATATTATTTTATTTAGGCCCAAAATAATTTGATTAAAAAAAAACAGCTATCGATATCCTGACCAATAGAGAATAAAGTAATATTTACTGTTGCTGTGTCTCAGCTTAACCAGCTTCCATGATAAAGGCTAAAAATGCTCAGGGCAATAGCTAGAACAGTAGCCGTGGCCTCCCGGGTGTTGCTTTGGGGGTAAAGCCCTGCCTTGCCTCTATACAGGTTGATTCATGTGGTAGCTAGCAACCTAGTCACTCTGAGACACACCACAGGTCCCTGACCAATTACTATTCGGAAAAGTGCCTAGGGAATCATCTGGTACATTGCACAGAAAGTGACTTCCTGTGACTCCAAGGGTATGTCTCGCAGTGCCCTATACAGGGACAGGATACCATTTGGGACATAAACTGGGACACCTGTAGGTAATGGACAGTGACAGTGGTGGTGGTGGTGGCAGATGCCTCAGATCATGCCGAGGGAGGGAGGTAGGGACGGAGAGAGGGAGGGAGGGCGGGATGGAGTGAGGGAGGGAGGGAGGGAGGGCGAGACAGAGGGATTGAGGTAGGGACAGAGAGAGGGAGGGAGGGAAGGCGGGATGGAGTGAGGGAGGGAGGGCAAGACAGAGGGATTGAGGTAGGGACAAAGAGAGAGGGGGGGAGGGATGGAGAGAGGGAGGGAGGGCGGGATGGAGTGAGGGAGGGAGGGAGGGAGGGAGGTAGGGAGGGAGGGAGGGAGGGAGGGAGGGAGGGAGGGAGGGAGGGAGGGAGAGAGAGAGGGAGGGAGGGAGGGAGGGAGGGAGGGAGGGCGGGATGGAGTGAGGCAGGGAGGGAGGGCGGGACAGAGGGATTGAGGTAGGGACAAAGAGAGAGGGAGGGAGGACAGAATGGAGAGATGGAGGAAGGGCAGGATTTCTGATGATAACTTGGTCAAAGAGGAGCTTTCTCTCTTTCTCATGTTCTCTCTCCTCCAGCTTCTAGAAGACAGGTGGAGTAGAGAGGAGCTTTCTCTCTTTCTCATGTTCTCTCTCCTCCAGCTTCTAGAAGACAGGTGGAGTAAAGAGGAGCTTTCTCTCTTTCTCATGTTCTCTCTCCTCCAGCTTCTAGAAGACAGGTGGAGTAAAGAGGAGCTTTCTCTCTTTCTCATGTTCTCTCTCCTCCAGCTTCTAGAAGACAGGTGGAGTAAAGAGGAGATTTCTCTCTTTCTCATGTTCTCTCTCCTCCAGCTTCTAGAAGACAGGTGGAGTAAAGAGGAGCTTTCTCTCTTTCTCATGTTCTCTCTCCTCCAGCTTCTAGAAGACAGGTGGAGTAAAGAGGAGCTTTCTCTCTTTCTCATGTTCTCTCTCCTCCAGCTTCTAGAAGACAGGTGGAGTAGAGAGGAGCTTTCTCTCTTTCTCATGTTCTCTCTCCTCCAGCTTCTAGAAGACAGGTGGAGTAGAGAGGAGCTCCCAGAACCTCCTTCAATCATCTTATTTCCCCTTTTATTATAGAACAGAGGGATGGAAAGTTCACATTTGTAGGGGATTCATATCAAATCAGGATCATAAAATTACCTTGCTAATCGTTGGAAGAAATGTAAAAAGTGATTGATTTAATATTTATAAGTAAAGTGAAGCTCTAACATGAATTTGAAATGCATTAAGTATGTACGGGAAGGGAGGATGAACATGGCTGTGAATACTGTAAAAGGCTAGGTAGGAATGTTACAGGGATTCAACCTTAGATTACAGAGCAAATTCATGTCTTCATATCGTAACAACGTTGGTGTTGTTTTTTTCTCAATGTGCACTTTATGGGTTAACCACGCTCACCCACTGAGGACCATTATCAATGGACAGACAGACAGACAGACAGCTCATCTATCTTTTCTATTAGCTCCGGTCTCATCAGACACTATGTGAAGGCACCTAATCATGATTGACTGACAAGTATGGTTTACCAATCAAACAAATATTAATATGGGCTATTACTGCATTTCCATGTGGACCCTATCACCCTTTACCATAGTTTTAAAAATATATATTATTTAACTAGGCAAGTCAGTTAAGAACAATTATTATTTACAATGACAGCCGACACCGGCCAAACTCTAACCCGGACAAAACTGGGCTAATTGTGCATCACCCTATGGGACTCCCAATCACAGCCAGTTGTGATACAGCCTGGAAGTGAACCAGGGTCTGTAGTGATGCCTCTAGCACTGAGATGCAGTGCCTCGGACCTCTGTGCCACTCGGGAGCCCAATAATAACCACTGGTAGGACAATGGGGCTCATACCAAAATGTTTCCAGCCATGTACGGGAGCTTACAAATACAAGTCAGGCTAATTAAACAATACCTGCTGTGGAAGGCAAATATGGAAAAAATCTGTGTGCACGTGAGGGTGTGTGCGTGTGTGTTTGATGATCTTAGAGGGCAACCGAATCAGATCCTAAACTGCTTACTCCAACAATCTCTGAAAATTCTCCAAGGACTTTGCGAGTCGAAGATAATGTAGCACCAATGCAAATTCAATTGCATTCAATTCCCTTTTGAACAGCTTCAATGTTTCCAAAGTTGTCATGTAAGCTATGAGCTTTATCATATGTAATACCTTTTCGCATCGGTGCCTTTTATATAGCCATCATCTTTGTGGATTTGTCATAATCCTTGACATAGAATGGCATCCATGAACCGATGCCATTGGTTTGTTACAGTTGGAAATAGCTTTTCAAGTTAATTACATGAGCAGAGTCTAAATATCCTTTTCATTATCAGATCAGTTCGGCAAATGCCTAAAGGAGTGAAAACTATGCAGAAATCGCTTCGCCAGTTCCTTTACTGCAAATGTTATTTATTTATTTTAAATTGAAAATCCGAAACATACAATATACTTGCAGTGAAGCCAATCAACAACTACGTCATACCAGTCATCCAACAGATCTCATTCAGAGCGACACACAGAAGCATCCAGGGTCAATGTCCTGCTCAAGGGCACTTTGACAGATCTCCTACCAGGCCAAAAAAAACGGGGACCCGAACCCTCAAACCATTCGAGACACTGACCGTTACTGACGCTACAGACTTTCTTGTGAGAAAAGTGATTTTCGGGATGTCTCATGGTCTGACAAACCATGAGACTAGCTCTGCCACCTTTAACTGGAGATGTGGAAGTGCAACACTGACGGATGTGGTGGATGGAGACGCATCCAATGCAAAACAGATATCTCTAGCTTAAACTGACACGGGTGCGAACACTGGAGAATGTGGTGGATGGAGACGCATCCAATGCAAAACAGATATCTCTAGCTTAAACTGACAAACTCGACTCTAGGTGGTGTTAAATAACTTTGTGTGTATTATTATTAAAGTGTACTGTAGACTATTTGTTTTGTCTCTGCCACCAAATCAGGGGAAAATATCATCATGAATAAATTAGTAAGATGGCGCCGGAGAAGAAGGCAGACGTTTTACGTGCCCCCAGCCGATTGTGTTTTTTGTTTGTTTATTTGCGTTGTTTGAAACTGTTTTTTTTAATTTTGTACATAATGTTGCCGCTACCGTCTCTTATGACCGAAAATCAGGACTGTGATTACTCACCGCGGACTAGCAGAGTCCTTTTTTCCGTTTCATGACTCTGACGAGCCCAACGCCGAGGATATACTGCTTCCTCTGGAACAGGCCCAGATCCCCGTGATCTGCGTGAAGAGGAGGAGAATTTTGAGAATTCGTAAGTGATCGAATAAACCCCCACTTCCCTCCATTCTGCTAGCAAAAATAAAATTGACGAGTTACGCAGAAGATTAAACTACCAACGGGACATTAAAAAATGTAACATCTTATACTTCACGGAGTCATGGCTGAACGACGACAATATCAACATACAGCTGGCTGGTTATACGATGTACCGGCAGGAAAGAACAGTGGCGTCTGGTAAGACAAGAGGTGGCAGGCAGTCTATGTATTTTTGCTAACAACAGCTGGTGCACTATATCTAAGGAAGTCTCGAGCTATTGCTCGCCTGAGGTAGAGTATCTCATGATAAGCTGTAGACCACACTACCTACCGAGAGAGTTTTCATCTGTATTCTTTGTAGCTGTTTACATATCACCACAATCAGAGGCTTGCTCTAAGACAGCATTGAATGAGCTCTATTCCGACATAAGCAAACAAGAAAACGCTCACCCAGAGGCGGCGCTCCTAATAGCCGGGGACTTTAATGCAGGGAAACTTAAATCGATTTGACCAAATTTCAATCAGCATGTTAAATGTGCAACCAGAGGAAAAATAACTCTGGACCACCTATACTCCAGACACAGAGATGCATACAAAGCTCTCCCTCGCCCTCCATTTGGCAAATCTGACCATAATTCTATCCTCCTGATTCCTGCTTACAAGCAAAAATTAAAGCAGGAAGCACCAGTGACTAGATCAATAAAAAAAGTGGTCAGATGAAGCAGATGCTAAGCTACAGGACTGGTTTGCACAGACTGGAATATGTTCTGGGATTCCTCCGATGGCATTGAGGAGTACACCAAATCAGTCATTGGCTTCATCAATAAGTGCATCGATGACGTTGTCCCCAAAGTGATCATACATACATAGACGCCATGGATTACAGGCAGCATCCACTCTGAGCTAAAGACTAGAGCTGGAGCGGGACTCTAACATGGGAGCATATAAGAAATCCCGCTATGCCCTCCGACGAACCATCAAACAGGCAAAGCATCAATACAGGACTAAGATCGAATCGTACTACACCGGCTCTGATGCTCGTCGGATGAGGCAGGGCTTGCAAACCATTACAGATTACAAGGCGAAGCACAGCCGAGAGCTGCCCAGTGACATAAGCCTACCAGACGAGCTAAACTACTGCTATGCTCACTTCGAGGCAAATAACACTGAAACATGTATGAGAGCACCAGCTTTTCCGGAAGACTGTGATCACGCTCTCCGCTGCCAAAATGAGTAAGAACTTTAAACGGGTCAACATTCACAAAGCCGCAGGGCCAGGCAGATTACCAGGACGTGTACAGCATGCGCTGACCAACTGGCAAGTGTCTTTTCTGACATTTTCAACCTCTCCGAGTCTGTAATACCTACATGTTTAAAGCAGACCGTCATTGTCATTTTACTGCTGCTCTTTAATTACTTGTTACTTTTATCTCTTATTCTTATCCATATTTGTTTGAAATTGCATTGTTGGTTAGGGGCTCGTAAGTAAGCATTTCACATGTGACGAATAAAATTGGATCTGATCTAATATTCTTTCCAGCATAATGTCGCTGCAGGTATAATTCTCTGTCAATTACCTGAATTCATATGCCACAATGACGACAGCAGACACAGTTCCACTTGGAACGTTGACATTGTAGCAAATTGTAGCAATTTGACTAAAATAACACCTTCTACCCATACAATGGAGACATGATTGTTTAATTTTGATGAAGTAGTGGCCTAATAAAGTGACATTGTTACATCTGAAATACCTCCTCTTTGGCTTCATGACCAGCAATGTTCAATTGATGGTAGATCAGTTGAGCCCCAAGATTGTCTGATAATCTAAAAGTATTTCAATCGAAGACAGGCTAACTGAATGAACAACAAAGACAAAAGGAAAGTATGAACGTTTATAAAAAATAGTTTTGGGGGGGGGCCTCATTTCTGAGGGATGACCCTGTGAGCCAGATGCTGTGATGCCGTAAGCCCTATGCAGGGCAGGTTGCATCGAACCCCCTGCCTGATACAGTTGAAACCTGGGATTCATCCGTGAAGAGCACACTTCTCCAGCGTGCCAGTAGCCATCGAAGGTGAGCATTTGCCCCCTGAAGTCAGTTACAATGCGGAACTGCAGTCAGGTCAAGACCCTAGTGAGTACGACAAGCACGCAGATTAGCTTCCCTGAGATGGTTTCTGACAGTTTGCGCAGAAATTCTTAAGTTGTGCAAAGCCACAGTTTCATCAGCTACCCGGGTGGCTGTTCTCAGACAATCCTGCAGGTGAAGAAGCCGGATGTGGAGGTCCTGGGCTGGCGTGGTTACAAGTGGCCTGCGGTTGTGAGGCCGGTTGGACGCACTGCCAAATTCTTTAAAATGATATTGGCTGCTTATGGTAGAGAAATTAACATTACATTCTATGGCAATAGATCTGGTGGAAATTCCTGTAGTTAGCATGCCAATTGCATGCTCCCTCAACTTGAGACGTCTGTGGCAGTGTGTTGTATGACAAAACTGCAGATTTTAGATTGGCCTGTTGTTGTCCCTAGCACAAGGTGCACCTGTATAATGATTATGCTGTTTAATCTAACAGTGATGTAAACTAATTTGAAAACAAATTGTGAGAAACTTTTTGTGCGCGTGAAAAATTTCAGGGATCTTTTATTTCAGCTCATGAAACATGGGACCAACACTTTACATGTAGCATTTATTTTTTGTTCAGTGTACATGAACAATTATATCCAAGAATACAAGTGGGACTGTAGTGTTAAATCCCCGCCCCTGTTTTGGTAAAAAGCTACTTTTTTATATAGTGTTTGTTTACATGTACTTGGTTAAATTGCTGCTGTAAGTCGATCTGGATAAGAGCATCTGCTAAATAACTCAAATGTAGATGAATAAAACAAGATTATATTTTGGGTTACGTCAGTAGAGTTAAGCTGATGAGGAATTTATAAGTTATATTCTTCAAGAATCAATGGGTACATATCATTAATTTATAAGCCAAAAATGTTTTGTAGCAATTGCAGATTGCCCCTTTAACGGTGGATGAGATCCCATAGTGGTCATTACAGCTAAGGGTGCTTCTCCACAGATTCAGTGGAAGTTAATTGGGCCCATTTAAAACACAAGGAGGCCCAGGAATATCACGAGGTATAACAATCTACTTAGCTCTCAGGAGAATAAAGCAGTGTTTCAGTACCTCCTGTCTCCCCTATGCAAATACGGGTTTGACCCAATAACCTTCCGTGGTACATTTTAGAGAGTACTATAAATAAAATGCGATAAACCACATTCATGAGACACATTCTAATATTTCGGTGTGATTTAGCACCTCCCCCATCTGGCTGTATTGCATCAATGCACCAGCTAACACAGAACAAAATACAGATGACTTGACATAGATATGTATTGCTCCAACATTACGGACATATCCTCTGTAACTGAAAGCTTCCCAACCCTTTTCAATACACCCTACACTTGGTAGAAAAAGCGTATGACAACCACAAAGCCTTTCAGGCCCAAAACCGAGTGGGTCGAGTATATTAAATAGAAATTGTCAATGCATGTAATAGGTTTCTGACACTCTCTGACATGTCTTTTGTCCAGAGAGACCACTAGAGCTTTCGACAAGCCCCCCTGATAATTGACTAGCATTACTCTTCTGTTCTTTTACTCATTACTCTTCTGTTCTTTTAAGTCCCCCCCCATGAAATAGGCTCATCAGCAGTTCCTGTCCTAGATACAGTAGAATACCCATCACAAATAATCAGGTATGTTTGAGAAGGGGGATTGCATAGCTTCCCCCCACCCCCCCCCACAGGGAGCAGTTCCTGTCTTAGCTACAGTAGGATACCTGATTATTTGTGTTGGGTATGGTTTTAGAAGATGGATTGCATAGCTCCCCCCCACAGGGAGCAGTTCCTGTCTTAGCTACAGTAGGATACCTGATTATTTGTGGTGGGTATGTTTTGAGAAGGTGCATAATCTCTCTCCCAGCAAAAACACCCCAAAATGAACATGTTTTTAAATGGGATTTTAATTGTTGCTGACTGAAATAGCTAATATGTACTGGTCCCATAGATTTCAGCAGCACTGTCTTCTGTGCTACCTTGTTGTGTATTGGATAAATATTGTCTTTCAGCAGCACAGTCTTCTGCGCTACCTTGCTGTGTATTGGATAAATATTGTCTTTCAGCAGCACGGTCTTCTGTGCTACCTTGCTGTGTATTGGATAAATATTGTCTTTCAGCAGCACGGTCTTCTGGAGAGCTGATTCTAACGATGTGTCCCAAATGGCACCCTATTCCCAGTGTAGTGCACTACTTTTGACCAGGGCCTATAAGGTATTCATTGCTCGGGAGCTACATTTCTGCTGCATATAGGATGTCTGGTGATGATTAACAGACCCTGATTAACAGATCTGTTATCTCCTAGAAAATTTGCATTTAGTAGGATTACAAGTTTGGCCATTTTGGTTTCAATATTGCAATTTGCTAAGACTTCGTTGTAGTTTTGATTGAAATATTATTGGAGATAATCTGGGGTTTATTTCTTTATCAATATTTTCCTTAAAAAAATATACATATTTTTTTCATAATACAAAACATACACACACAAATGACGACGTACAGAAGAGCCACTCCCAAACATCCACAACATCCCCCCTGCCCAGACCCACCAGTCTTCACCCGTATCCCCAACACCTGCATCACTCTCCGTCACATGGCCTCAAACTGCACCATTTTGTCTCTCTCTGTCTTTATCAACATTTTCCAAACACTTCAAGTTTCCAAACGCTTTAAATTTGAGCTAGAATTGTATACTATCTGACTACAGTATAACATTTACCCATGTAAAGTAGCCGAGATCAACTATGCAAAACGATACCTTTCGGTCGCCTAAACTTGTGCATTGTGTGTTGTGACATTGTGTTCAGGTTGTTTGTAGCCTTGACAGCATCCTCCACATTGCTGCATTTGATAAATAGATTTTATTACGGTTATAACCATTCCATTTGCCAATGTCCAGGATTCCATCTTATTTTACCGGAGGAAATAAAAAGAAAAGGTTTTTCCCCGCTGCTTCCCAATGACTCCGGAGCTATAGTCAGCCCTCTGGACCCTGGTCTATAGTCAGCCCTCTGGACCCTGGTCTATAGTCAGCCCTCTGGACCCTGGTCTATAGTCAGCCCTCTGGACCCTGGTCTATAGTCAGCCCTCTGGACCCTGGTCTATAGTCAGCCCTCTGGACCCTGGTCTATAGTCAGCCCTCTGGACCCTGGTCTATAGTCAGCCCTCTGGACCCTGGTCTATAGTCAGCCCTCTGGACCCTGGTCTATAGTCAGCCCTCTGGACTCTGGTCTATAGTCAGCCCTCTGGACTCTGGTCTATAGTCAGCCCTCTGGACCCTGGTCTATAGTCAGCCCTCTGAACCCTGGTCTATAGTCAGCCCTCTGGACCCTGGTCTATATTCAGCCCTCTGGACCCTGGTCTAAAGTCAGCCCTCTGGACCCTGGTCTATAGTCAGCCCTCTGGACCCTGGTCTATAGTCAGCCCTCTGGACCCTGGTCTATAGTCAGCCCTCTGGACCCTGGTCTATAGTCAGCCCTCTGGACCCTGGTCTATAGTCAGCCCTCTGGACCCTGGTCTATAGTCAGCCCTCTGGACCCTGGTCTATAGTCAGCCCTCTGGACCCTGGTCTATAGTCAGCCCTCTGGACCCTGGTCTATAGTCAGCCCTCTGGACCCTGGTCTATAGTCAGCCCTCTGGACACTGGTCTATAGTCAGCCCTCTGGACCCTGCTCTATAGTCAGCCCTCTGGACGCTGGTCTAAAGTCAGCCCTCTGGACCCTGGTCTATAGTCAGCCCTCTGGACCCTGGTCTATAGTCAGCCCTCTGGACCCTGGTCTATAGTCAGCCCTCTGGACCCTGGTCTATAGTCATCCCTCTGGACCCTGGTCTATAGTCAGCCCTCTGGACCCTGGTCTATAGTCAGCCCTCTGGACCCTGGTCTATAGTCAGCCCTCTGGACCCTGGTCTATAGTCAGCCCTCTGGACCCTGGTCTATAGTCAGCCCTCTGGACCCTGGTCTATAGTCAGCCCTCTGGACCCTGGTCTATAGTCAGCCCTCTGGACCCTGGTCTATAGTCAGCCCTCTGGACCCTGGTCTATAGTCAGCCCTCTGGACCCTGGTCTATAGTCAGCCCTCTGGACCCTGGTCTATAGTCAGCCCTCTGGACCCTGGTCTAAAGTCAGCCCTCTGGACCCTGGTCTATAGTCAGCCCTCTGGACCCTGGTCTATAGTCAGCCCTCTGGACCCTGGTCTAAAGTCAGCCCTCTGGACCCTGGTCTATAGTCAGCCCTCTGGACCCTGGTCTAAAGTCAGCCCTCTGGACCCTGGTCTAAAGTCAGCCCTCTGGATCCTGGTCTATAGTCAGCCCTCTGGACCCTGGTCTATAGTCAGCCCTCTGGACCCTGGTCTAAAGTCAGCCCTCTGGACCCTGGTCTATAGTCAGCCCTCTGGACCCTGGTCTATAGTCAGCCCTCTGGACCCTGGTCTATAGTCAGCCCTCTGGACCCTGGTCTATAGTCAGCCCTCTGGACCCTGGTCTATAGTCAGCCCTCTGGACCCTGGTCTAAAGTCAGCCCTCTGGACCCTGGTCTATAGTCAGCCCTCTGGACGCTGGTCTATAGTCAGCCCTCTGGACCCTGGTCTATAGTCAGCCCTCTGGACCCTGGTCTAAAGTCAGCCCTCTGGACCCTGGTCTATAGTCAGCCCTCTGGACGCTGGTCTAAAGTCAGCCCTCTGGACCCTGGTCTATAGTCAGCCCTCTGGACCCTGGTCTATAGTCAGCCCTCTGGACCCTGGTCTATAGTCAGCCCTCTGGACCCTGGTCTAAAGTAGTGCACTACATTAGGAATGGATCCTGGTCTAAAGTAGTGCACTACATTATGAATGGATCCTGGTCTAAAGTAGTGCACTACATTATGAATGGACCCTGGTCTAAAGTAGTGCACTACATTAGGAATGGACCCTGGTCTAAAGTAGTGCACTACATTAGGAATGGATCCTAGTCTAAAGTAGTGCACTACATTAGGAATGGATCCTGGTCTAAAGTAGTGCACTACATTATGAATGGACCCTGGTCTAAAGTAGTGCACTACATTATGAATGGACCCTGGTCTAAAGTAGTGCACTACGTTATGAATGGACCCTGGTCTAAAGTAGTGCACTACATTAGGAATGGATCCTGGTCTAAAGTAGTGCACTACATTAGGAATGGATCCTGGTCTAAAGTAGTGTACTACATTATGAATGGACCCTGGTCTAAAGTAGTGCACTACATTATGAATGGACCCTGGTCTAAAGTAGTGCACTACATTAGGAATGGGGTGCCATTTGCAATGCATCCACAGTGTCACATTTTTACTGTTCCTCACAGGTCATTGTGACCCTCTGGTGACCATTTTTCCTTTTAGTTGCAATGTTGATGGTGTGACATATTGAGTTAGCCAGGGTGCGATATGACTTTACACTTGCCCTTGCTGTAACATTGTGCTGTGGTGTGTACAGTGTGTCCCTCCCATCTCCCTGTTCCAGCAGGCATACAGCTCCCGGGCTACATCCCAAGTGGTACCCTATTCCCTACATAGTGCACTACTTTTGACCAAAACCCTATGGGATAACCTATGGGTCTTGTGCAAAAGTAGTGCACTATATAATAGGTTACCATTTGGGACATAGCCGTGCTTTCCAATGCTTCCCCCGCCATGCCCGCTAAAATATGTTAATTGAGTTAAGGACTGTGTTTGGAGCACACTAACGCTTCAACATGCTGTCTTGTGCTGTTCGTTAGGATATTAAGACCTCATGTTTTAAAGGACTGTTTGATGAAAGGATGGTCTCCAACCGGCTCAAAGTTCAGAACTAAAAGGGAGACAAAGTGGAGATAAGGAATAACAAAATATATTTATTGTCTGAAGTAAACTAAATACAATTAACAATGGTGTGTGTAGTCAGTAATCAGTAGTGTGAGGGTTTGCGTGCATAAATGTGGGGTGTTAAAAGGTACCAAAGCAAGCAAACAAGCAAACAAACAAACAAACAAACAAACAAACAAACAAACAAACAAACAAACAAACAAACTCTATCAGTGTGTGTCTGCATGGAGAGAATCTCCCCAATGAATGGGGAAGTGGTGTATTTATCCTGGGACACACCCAGGCCCAGGTGTGTCCCATGTCGCTGACGACCCTCCCAGCCCCGCCCACTGACATCCTAATATGGAAAACACAAGCAAAGAGAAAGAATACGGCAGACAGAGTGGGAGGGTTGTCACAGGATGATAACACACCCAGCCCCGCCCACTGACATCCTAATATGGAAAACAAGAGCAAAGAGAAAGAATACGGCAGACAGAGTGGGAGGGGTGTCACAGGATGATAACACACACGAAAGAAACATGTCGTAAAGAGTCTTTCATTTTTTTTGCCATTATTGTCTCTAAATGTTGAAAGGTTAATGTTTGAAATCCAAAGCTAAAATGAATTAATAGATTTATTCAGGTGACATAATGTACAGAAATCAATGCAGTCAGTGAATCTTTGAGGGGGATGCCATATGGTAATTGCATGAGCCACGACCTAAAAGACTCCAAGCACAGTGATGTCATCATTTAGGTTTTTATTGTGACATCAGGTGTTATAAGTATTGCACTTTACATAATAACTTGTAGTGATGACAACCAAACCATAAAGAACTTGACAGAACTTGAGGAATTGAGCTGAGTGTTGTTGTTTAAAAGAAAAACCTTATGAACAAAGTTTTTGTTTTTTAACAAAACATTTTTCCACATGCTCAGGGCGTTGTTATCCTGATAATAATTATAAAGGAAAGGAGACAGAAAAGGAAACCTTTTGGAGTACGGAAAAGGAACAATATAGAAAAATATTATTTCAATATCTTGGTTCACTGGAAGGATATGAGTTATCAGCAAGTCATCTTTGGGAAATATGAACACATTGAAGTTATGAGCCAAAAATACAAAAGACCTACAAACAAAAATCTATCAAAGAGGTGAGATTCATTTCTATATCAGGTGAAAAACAGAGTTTATCTAAAGCACCATGAATATCAATGATATAGGATTGGGGAACATTAAAGACAGTATTAGCTCCTTTAAAGTCAACTGTACTCTTAGGCAGTTAGCTCTTAGCAGCCCCCCCCCCCCCTCCTCATAAATAAGTAAAAATAACTCACTTGCCTTTCATGAACTAACACCCGGCACTTGACATTTTTCCCCCTACTAGCTCTGACTTTGCTGATAGCTACTTTATTCAGGAAAAATGTACTTTACTATGACTGAGATATGTGGTTGTCTCACCTCGCTATCTTCAGATGGATCCACTAACTGTAAGTCTCTCTGGGTAGTGTCTGGTAAAAGTGTAATGCTTGTCGTCCGGGGAAGGAGAGGAGGACCAAGGTGCAGCGTGGGAAGTGTTCATATTATTTAATCAAATATGCAACACTAGACAAACCAACAACCACGACAAACAAACAGTCCTGAACGGTGAAACAAAAAACACTAAACAGAAAACAACCACCCACAAAACACAATGGAAAACAGGCTACCTACATATGCTTCTCAATCAGGGACAACGATTGACAGCTGCCTCTGATTGAGAACCATACCAGGCCAAACACAGAAATAGAAAATCATAGACAAACTAACATAGACAACCCACCCAACCCACTCACGCCCTGACCATACTAAAACAAAAGACAAAACAAAGGAACTAAGGTCAGAACGTGACAAAAAGACTAAAATGTAAAGAGTGTTTGAACCGTTCTAGTAGATTTCCACTCTGAACTTCAGAGCTGCTCCATGCTGAGAAGAGAAACACTGTTCTAGACTAGAGAACTTCCCTCCCTGGACCAACTCAAATCTTAGCCCTCTAAAATAATTACTAGACAGCTTAAACCGCTAGAGTTCCTCTCTAGGTTTCTTCCTAGAAAGTCCTTCCTTCTAGGGAGTTCTTCCTGGCCATTGTGCTTCTGCTTTGCTTACTCTTTGGGGTCTAGTCCGGGTAACTGCAAAGCACTTTGCGACAACTGCTGAAATAAAACGTTATGTGATTGATAGAATTTACACTATATCCTTGTATTTCTCCACAGCTTCTTCCTTCGTTGAATACGGCAGGGATTAGGGCAGGGATAAGGGTCGCAATCCCAAATGGCACCCTATTCCCTGTACAGTGCACTACTTAGGGACCTACTCAAAAGGAGTGCACTATATAGGGATTAGGATGCTCTTTGGGACAATGAAATTATCCCTGCTCCAGACAAGAACCTGAACTCATGCTAATCTCTGACACAGCAGGTTTTTGATGGCTCTGTAAAAACGGAACATCATTGCTTAAGGCAAGGTGACAGCAGGGATAATTATTATCCATAATTCATGTTAAATACCTCAATCCCAGAGGGACAGGGAATGGGGGAGGGGGTGTCCTTGCTTATTTCCAAACCCCCTCTAGTCTAACCTTCTCAGGTCTCAGGTGGTCAAGTGCAGAGAGCAATTGTAATTGATACCGAATGTGATATTTTCCAATGCATCCTTGTAATAAAATAATAAATGCACAAAGCATCCAGCTGGCTATTTACTGTAGATATACAGAGTAGTAGAATAGTACTTTATGCGTGCAGTCCCAGTTCTGGCTCCGATAGAATATGCTGCCTGACATGTATTTATTTTGTATAAAAGAATGACGTGGTGTCGTATGACACCGTGGCAGAGGAAAGATGGAGGAGGTTACATCTTTCAATGATTCCAAAAGCATGACGTGTTTGAGCACGTCTGTCATGGATAAACAATAGAATATAATTCATACATCCCCTTTCTGTGATGCATATAAACATTTGGAAACGTTCTGTAGACATACAATAGCTAAGCAAATTGCATTTAGGATGTTGCAGTGCAATCAGATACACATTTGCGTGACTGTGACGTGCATAAGACACAGTTTACCCTGCTGCCTGAGGCGCGGTGGTATGCAGATTAAGATAGTTAAAAGGCCACATAACCAGGGGGCAGAATAAGGGCTGGTAAACGTTGATTAAACTGTACAACTCCCACCAAATTTACGAGGACTAATATTTTGTACTTTATTACCTTATAGAATTTGTACAGGCCTTTATCTAGTTACTGGGCCGGTTGTCTTAAGACAGAGTAGAGCACGTAGGCTTGTGAATCAGCCGGTAATTGATGTCTCTTTTTACCTTGACATTTTGGCCACCTCATTTTAACGCTGATTGAAATTACCCCCGTTGTCAGTTTCTCCCTCTTCACTTTGTGTCATTCTGGAACTGTGGGGACTAATGTAGATCCGGATGGATGAGGAGGAAGTTTTCAACTACTTAGATCTCATGTCTGACATTAGTGAAATGATCGTATTACCTTATTCACTAGATACAAATCTAGACATGTACATTTGAGTTGTTATACATTTAGGTATAACCATAAGTACCACAATCAACTAATTCAAATGTATCAGAAAGACAAATATATATAAATATATATAAATATAGCTCTTAATGTCAAGCTCTATTTCATCATACCTCCACATTAATGTGTATCCACAATATTAACCTTGTATCCATATTAACCTTGTATCCACAATACAACATTAATGTACATGAAGCGTGGAGAATGCAGAATGTCTGTGGTGGAGCATTGTGTGAGCCTGAACTCATAAGTCAGAGAACGAGATTTCATACAACAATCTAATTGTATCAGTATCCAGGAGGGATTAGAGCTTTCCTCCCAGGGCCCCATGCTAGTTGATTGTGTGTGCATAACTAGAGGTTCCATTAGCAAGACGTAGAGTCAGCAAACACTCCTGTCGTCCTCCACAGACTCTCCCATCCAAAACACAGCAGTCACAGTCAGAGAGAGATAAAGAGCATTACAAATGAACTGATCTGATTCTCTAATGCCTACTGTTATTCTGTAAATATGTTTGCCATTGTGAACATAATCTATTATTCACTTATTTGGTCATATGAAAAATAATATATAATTTTTGTTACTTTTTTTCAATGTTTATTTATGGTGAAATTTGAAATCATATCGCCAAGTCCTCTGTTAATGAGATCTGCAAGAATGTAGAAATGTATGTGGGTTTAAACTAACCAGAATGGCAGAAACACACCATATTTATTTTAACAATAGTCTCCTATAACATTCTATTTTACATGTCTTTCCTTGAGGAATTCCCTGGGTTCTGTTGTAAGACTCCAAGTCACAGGCATTTCAGAAGGGAGGCAATCCAACGGTCTGAATTCAAATAGAGGGAATTGCAATGAATATCAATCAGACTATGAATAAGTTCACAGTACACCAAGACATTAAGGTTAAAGAACAGGGGGAGAAAAAAAAAAGGTGACGATAATTTGCAAACTGATACATTTTCTGCAGTCTAGATAAACAGGACCAGGAAAGGCCTGTTACAGATTCAATTGAGAAGATGAACATTTCTTCCAGGAGCACCCTTGTCAAATAATCCTGTTTGCCAATACGTGACTGCATTCTAGGAGCATCATTGCCGCAACCATACTCATTCCTAGTTCAGTGGGTTATATTTCTGTCTGAATGGGGCTTCCAGGGACATCCTGGGGCCTAGGATGTACTTTACCCAGGTCTGGGTAATGGTACGTACAACCCTGACAACAATAACACATAATTAGTAAGTTAATATATCTTTAAAATGTGATATTAAGTGCTATGTTGAGGTTCATCAATGTAAGGATAAGCAGCATTTAACTACCATCATGCATATTGCCCATTCACCATTATACTAAACATCTCTACATGGGCAAATCCCAATATGTTGGATGATGAAATTACCTCGTAAAATAATCTTATTAGCAATAATATAATGACTAAAGCTTTTCCCCTGCATGCCATCATGATTATACAGTATTTACCCTCTGGCTAATTGCAAATGAAGTGCTCTGACAACATTACAGTGAACTTTGCATTGTACTCAATGATGACTTACAAATAAAATGGTCGACCTTGTGCTTGGGGAAAACACACGTTTGTAGCCTGGAGAGTAAAACTGAAGGCAAGAGCTTAGTTTATTATTGTTGTGGTACGTTGTCATAAAAGTCTGGGAAAATGGCAGATTTTAGAGTCACTTGACAGATTTAGCTTGCTTTTAAAGAGATATTCATATTTTTTTTATTCAATCACAAGACGGAAGAAATTGTGCAGCAACTGTACATGGGAAATATTGTATTATCAGTAGTTTCATTTGATTTGACCATTGATAGCGTAGTAATATACTAGTTGGTGTCATATCATGGTGACTTTATACCTCATTCATTCAAGCTCAATGAGTCCATCCTACATCTGTTAAAAGCCAGGACCAAAACCAAGTCCTGCAGATTGAAAATGTCATATTTACTAAATCCCCCAGCATTACTGTCAATCCGGTAATTGATTTGAGATTGGTCTCCATTTTATTTTTTATTGTCCTTGACACTGGGTATATGGTAGTGGGCATTAATTGTGATGCTTACTGGCTCCCAATTCTGTGCATCTGTCTGTTATGATAATATGTCAACACATCTTTCAACTGTTGTTACACATTGAGATTTCAGTGATTCATTATAATATTGTTGCTATTCACTCTGGGCCCTTCAGTGATTCATTATAATATTGTTGCTATTCACTCTGGTCCCTTCATTGATTCATTATAATATTGTTGCTATTCACTCTGGGCCCTTCAGTGATTCATTATAATATTGTTGCTATTCACTCTGGGCCCTTCAGTGAGTCATTATAATATTGTTGCTATTCACTCTGAGCCCTTCAGTGATTCATTATAATATTGTTGCTATTCACTCTGGGCCCTTCAGTGATTCATTATAATATTGTTGCTATTCCTTTCTGGGCCCTTCAGTGATTCATTATAATATTGTTGCTATTCACTCTGGGCCCTTCAGTGATTCATTATAATATTGTTGCTATTCCTTTCTGGGCCCTTCAGTGATTCATTATAATATTGTTGCTATTCCTTTCTGGGCCCTTCAGTGATTCATTATAATATTGTTGCTATTCCTTTCTGGGCCCTTCAGTGATTCATTATAATATTGTTGCTATTCACTCTGGGCCCTTCGGTGATTCATTTTAATATTGTTGCTATTCACTCTGGGCCCTTCAGTGATTCATTATAATATTGTTGCTATTCATCTGGGCCCTTCAGTGATTCATTATAATATTGTTGCTATTCACTATGGACCCTTCAGTGATTCATTATAATATTGTTGCTATTCACTATGGACCCTTCAGTGATTCATTATAATATTGTTGCTTTTTACTCGGGGCCTTCGTTAACCTGGTAGTTTGTCTGAAATGGCTCCATAATGAAGGGTTACCTAACAAATCCCTTTGCCACGTGTAGAGGACATTTGATCCATCTACTTGTATTACTCTATTGGAAACACATCTAACATTTTGTATGAGCTGCTGGACTGCAACAGAGCTATTGTACAAGGCATACACTATGATGGAACATGTTTTATGATTTGGAAGGATGATGATAGTGGGAGGCATGTGGATAAATGTTTGTTTTACTCTGTTATATATTCTCATGAAGACACATGAAGGTCAATATCTCTCTTTCTAACGAAGATCCCCAATGCTATGAGAATTAGAAAGATGGCCTGTGTTAGAAGCAAAAGGGCAACTCGTTAATCTAGGACCTTACCGGGAGGGAAAACTGTGTTCAAAATGGCACCCTATTCCCTACGTTGTACGAAATGGCACCCTATTCCCCATGGGCCCTGGTCAAAAGTAATGCCCTATAGAGGGAATAGGGTGCTATTTGGGATGGAGATAACTATATTGGAAAAATAAAATGTCTTTCACAATGCCTCAAAATAGAATCCTATTTCCTAGCCTCTGGCAGGGCAGGGGAAGGAGGGGCAGGTGTGCTGCATATCATGTTTTTACAGTATTTATAGGTCATTTAACAGGGAGACTTTTATCTCTTGTAATATTGTAGGGAATACTATTTTATTGAAACTTATGACATTACTCTTTCTGTGTGGTAGCTCAAGAATATTGTGTTGTGTTCAACTGTTTAGTGTAGCATCCATGGATTCGAACATCGATTGCATTTTCTGTTTAGTTTGCATGTTGTTGTCGGAATTTAGTAGGTGACGAATGGAGGAAGTCTGTCCTGGACGGAACTGGAGGGGGACTGGATGGGGACTGGAGGGGTGGTGGAGGGGGACTGGAGGGGAGGTGGAGGGGGACTGGATGGGGACTGGAGAGGAGGTGGAGGGGGACTGGATGGGGACTGGAGGGGAGGTGGAGGGGAACTGGATGGGGACTGGAGGGGAGGTGGAGGGGGACTGGATGGGGACTGGAGGGGAGGTGGAGAGGAACTGGATGGGGACTGGAGGGGAGGAGGAGGGAAACTGGATGGGGACTGGAGGGGAGGTGGAGGGGAACTGGATGGGGACTGGAGGGGAGGTGGAGAGGAACTGGATGGGGACTGGAGCGGAGGTGGAGGGGAACTGGATGGGGACTGGAGGGGAGGTGGAGGGGAACTGGATGGGGACTGGAGGGGAGGTGGAGGGGAACTGGATGGGGACTGGAGGGGAGGTGGAGGGGAACTGGATGGGGACTGGAGGGGAGGTGGAGGGGAACTGGATGGGGACTGGAGGGGAGGTGGAGGGGAACTGGATGGGGACTGGAGGGGGAATGGAGTTGACTGCACAGCACACAAAAAAAGTCACAAATGGCACCCTATTCCCTTATAGGGCCCTACTGCCTATAGGGCTATGGTCAAAAGTAGTGCACTATGTAGGGAATATGGTGCCATTTGGGATGCAGACCCGGAGACTAATAAACATGAACAAGGCCTAACCCGAAACCCCCTTCACGCACTGGCCCATGCCCACTTCTGCTGGACCTGGGGGTCATGGATCGGCCTCCAGCCATCGGACGACCCACAAACAGGATGTCATTACAACCACTTCTGGTTGTCAGCTGGTTGGATTGACTTCATATTAACCAGTTTCGCCAGGTGCTACTAATCATACTTAACCCTTGAGTGAACACGGACGATTCAGTTGATACATTTTCTTGGAACGGGACATTGTTGGATTTCTCATTAAATATGAAAATTATTTAGCTTTGAAGAGACACACATAATGTCATGGCATTTTACTTCCGGAGAACGTTGTAGTACACTATTGTTAATTGCAAACCACAGAAATTGTGAACTTGGTCTTGCCCTTTTATAAGGACACAGACAGACTATTCATTATCTATAATTTTATGATGTAATAATCATCCATTATTTAAAAACCATGAAGGTTAGATTCAAATGTATAATTTTCTTGCCAAAGCATGAAACCATGACTGTGTCTGAATTCCCTTTAAAGTGCATTTACCAGAGCCCCATTGTCCCTGGTCAAAACAAGTAAGTGCACTATAGGGAAAGGGGTGTATCAGGGCGGTGGTGCTTCTATTAAGTGAAACACGGTAATCATGTGATTTGGAGCTGTGAGTTACTGGTACCATTTGAATTAATTGCTTGTGTGCTCCGATAGTTGCAGGTATGACTGGAGAATGCACCTACGCCTGTTTCCTACAAAATGGTGGTGCATCTTCTGTTCTGATGAGAGAATGGAAAGACGGGGAGAATCTCAAATGGTTTTTACTCAATGCCTCGTGTCCTCTCATCTCCTCCTTTTGAAAAAGGTCACAGGTAATCAATGATAGGAGTCTAGGAGTGCGCTTGAATGAAATTAGACTTTCTTTCTCAACTAGCTCGTCATCGGTCATATGACATTTACAGAGAAGGAAACCCATAAAACATGTGTAAAGTGGTCAGAATAAATGCAGCTAGTTGTGCTAGACATTTCATAGATAAAAGGATAAGTAGTGTATCATTTCTAAATGTGTGCCTGATTTTTTTCCTCTGATTAAACAACAGCTGATTCAAAGGGGGTGTGGCAAATTTCCAAACTCTTCTGTGGAGGATATGAGTACAGTGCACTTCGGTATCCACAGATGGGGGTAATGGAGGACGGGAGCAAACTCCCCTGTTCGCCTACTAACGAATTGACTCTTCTTGACCACTTGGCCACTTATCGGTTTCCAGGTCACGGAGGAGGACAGACTTTTCCCCAATTGAGAATCTACCCTTGATTCCTTGCATCCTCACTCCTTGCCTCCTCCTCAACTCCCATTGGATGAAAAGGTCATGGATCCCTTCCCTATGACCTTCTCATCCAATGGGTTTTGAGAAGGAGGTGAGGAGACAGGAAGTGAATAAACCAAGAATTGAAATCGAGATTCTCCAAGAGACAGATGCTGTTTATTCAAATCAGCTTGTTTGGTGGCTGTGTGGACTAGGAGACGGCTTGTTTGGTGGCTGTGTGGACTAAGAGACAGCTTGTTTGGTGGCTGAGTGGACTAGGAGACAGCTGGTTTGGTGGCTGTGTGGACTAGGAGACGGCTTGTTTGGTGGCGGAGTGGACTAGGAGACAGCTGGTTTGGTGGCTGTGTGGACTAGGAGACAGCTTCTTTGGTGGCTGAGTGGACTAGGAGACAGCTGGTTTGGTGGCTGTGTGGACTAGGAGACAGCTTGTTTGGTGGCTGAGTGGACTAGGAGACAGCTGGTTTGGTGGCTGTGTGGACTAGAAGACAGCTGGTTTGGTGGCTGAGTGGACTAGGAGACAGCTGGTTTGGTGGCTGTGTGGACTAGGAGACAGCTGGTTTGGTGGCTGTGTGGACTAGAAGACAGCTGGTTTGGTGGCTGAGTGGACTAGGAGACAGCTGGTTTGGTGGCTGAGTGGACTAGGAGACAGCTGGTTTGGTGGCTGAGTGGACTAGAAGACAGCTGGTTTGGTGGCTGAGTGGACTAGGAGACAGCTGGTTTGGTGGCTGAGTGGACTAGGAGACAGCCAGTAAACGTAATCCTTGTGTTTTTATTGGGGCTTGATTATTTATTACATTCATACACACTAACTACCTTTTTAGCGTCTATTCATGAAGGTATATTTTGTTAAGAGCCCCGATGCTTGTCCTGAACACCGCTTGCCGAACGGTTTTGGAATCATAAGAAACATATCTTTCATATCAGAGAGAAATAATCATCATAAAAAAATGCTGAATTACTGCACATCTTTATAGAGTTAGGGTTAGTGTTCCCACACGGCCATATCTCCATGTTACAGCACTTGTATACGGGAAGACAAACTGAAGATAGAGGCGACCACCTGTGCTAATTAGCTATCTAGTGTGCGCGAACACCTGTGTGTAAGCGTAACTAGGGAGGAAGTGTAGTTTGTTGGCTGGAGACACAGCCATATGGATCTGTGCAAACCTGCTACAGTAAGTGTACCTTGTTTATTTGAAAGCTCATTTCTCGCTCACATGACATTTAAATTCCATATGTTTCGAAAGCAATGATTTGTTGATGTTTCTCAGTGTTAAAACAGAGTGTTGGGATTGTACTTCACATGGTTCCACCAGTAAATGATGCTTATAGCCCAGAACCCGTGAGATGAGGCAGAATACCTTATTTAATGCTGTGGGTTCTTGAGAGCAAATTTATTACGTGAAGAACCATGCAGAGAATAGTGCCATTTTTTTGGACAAAACACACGTGAGTTTCCATATTTCAGGATTTATTACAGAATAAATATGTATTGATCATAAAGTTTATAGTGTATTTATTTCATACATGATTCTTTATTTAAACCTAGATTAGCTGACATTTCAGCACAGTCCTTCAAGGTTACCATGGCAAAGAAATAGAGTACTCCCCATACTGCACCACAGAACTGTGTGTCACAAATGGCACCATGTTCCCTATGTAGTGCACTACTTTACCATAGTGCATTACTTTCGACCAGAGCCCTGCATGTGTACGACAAGGGTAGGCAACCCTATTCCTGGAGGGCCGCTAGTTGTTCCAACTAGGCACCACCCCTGACCATCTGAGATAATTGATCAGTTCAGTGATGGCCAAAATTCAACACACTTGGTCTTCCAGGTTGGTGTTCAATAACAAAGTTGAAAACTTGTTTCCTTTCACAGATATTACAGTTTTAAAGATGATCTGGGCCTGGGTTGATCTCAGGCATGACCTTCTCATCCACTGTGTTCAAAGACCACTGGAAGGTAAAAGCATGATTGTTTCTGACAGACCAACCAATCTGACCTTTATAGGTTTTGACCCTGGCTGGATTGGGTTGTGTTGTTTTGTTTGGGCTATGTCTGATCTGATGAATGACAATATTGATATATTCACTATTAATTTAATTGAATAGATATTGCTATATTACATTTGCCAAAGTTTTGGTCTTAGCATAAATGCTTGGACATTTGAGATTTTTTTGCATGAATCTCCTTGCCGATATTACTGAAAATATATTATATTGTTTGCAAAACTGTAATGCGCTCAATATCTACTCCTGTGTCTTATTCGAATCAGTATAATTTCCTATAGCCAACTTTGCTTTTAGGCTCTCTCATATCCATGACTGTTATTCCGATATTCTCATCATGGGCTCAGAGAAACACCTGCTGCTCGAGCCCTGATAGCTCTCTAAGCGTCAGGTTTCCGTAGCAACAGGTCCTTCACCGAGGCTTCCGGTGTTGTCTCACATGTCCAAAGAAAACATTGTAGCTATCCTTTTTTAAATTGGAAACATATGACTCCATGTACTTTTGCAACTAACCATCATTCGAAGTGTGCTGCTGCAACATGTTCAACTGAGGGTGAGCATACACGTATGTGATAATTCTGTATTGAACGACGCGCGAAACTAAATTGGTGAGCAGGGAGCTCGAACGTAGAGGCGCCAGCAGCAGATGGCCCTGTGTGTAGTCAGATTATATCCTAGTTAAACCCAGGGCCTTGAGCATTTCTAGAGCGGGGGCAGACGTGGTGGCTGTTGCTGAAATAGTCTACGGTTACTTTGTGTACATTATAATTGCGAATAAATGAATGCATGTAGCCAGGCATTATCATGGCCGTGCCGTAATTGCCTCCACTCGCCATAGGCTATAGTTGGTGATTGGAGAATAGCAATTATGTCCTCCTTGTGCGAACGGAGACGACGTCGTAGTTTAATACAAATATATTGGCTACCAAATTCATCTTACGAGTGGTAAAATATAATGTGTTATTAACTGTAGAAAACAAACGCATTCTTGACATTGTCTAAGTCTACAGAATGAGAGCGCCTGTGACTCATTATATTCTCCACAGTCTATTCTAGATTCTAGAGACGATGGTACTATACACCGTTGGCACTTGACATTTATCACCAGAGAACACACCAGTATCCACCAATAATTCGATCATCAGACCTATGTATGAACTGTGTGAATGACACATGCCATGGACAAGGTTAGTCTTTGAGTCCTACGTTTTCATAGGGGGATGTCATAAGCAAATCATGTCAAGTAGAGGTACAGGTTCCTGGATGTGGATCTTGCACTTCTTATTAATAGCCTACACACGTAGCATACAGTATGGTCTCATACACTGTAATTAAAGCAGTCAATTAGAGGTATAAACGATAGAATGAAAGCCTGTAATAAGTCAATGCTTTTGGGTGGTTTAAGAAATAATCATCAGGATTTATGGGTGTTCCAGATAATTGGATTGATCCGGGAGATCAATAGTGAAATGATATAAATGCATCCCAAATTCTATCCCCTGTGTAGTGCACCATTAACCAGAGCCCTATGGGATACCCCATGCGTCCTAGTCAAAAGTATTGCACTATAGAGGGAATAGGTAGCCATTTGGGACAGAAGCTATATACATGTCTATTTAACAGCTTCTTCATCATCATATTCCTCAGTGCTCTGCATTGACCTGCAACCTTTCTGCTGGAAATGGAGGGAGGAGAGGGAAAGAACGTCAATGGAGGGAGGGAGGAGAGGGAAAGAACGTAATGGAGGGAGGGAGGGAGGGAGGGAGAAGAGGGAAAGAACGTAATGGAGGGAGGGAGGGAGAAGAGGGAAAGAACGTAATGGAGGGAGGGAGGAGAGGGAAATAACGTAATGGAGGGAGGGAGGAGAGGGAAAGAACGTAATGGAGGGAGGGAGGAGAGGGAAAGAACGTAATGGAGGGAGGGAGGAGAGGGAAAGAACGTAATGGAGGGAGGGAGGAGAGGGAAAGAACGTAATGGAGGGAGGGAGGAGAGGGAAAGAACGTGCAGGAGGGAGGGAGGAGAGGGAAAGAACATGCAGGAGGCCTTTGAGTGTACAGTGTGTGTGCCTGTGTGAATCCATAGGCCTGTAACACATTTGCAAATCATGGTCATTTATTTTGCTGATCCTTAGTGAGACTCTTCCTTGCTTTTCAAACGTGACAAATGCAACTGTCAGCAAACCGACAAGTCAATAAGTGTTTTGATGTCAGTGTTCAGAGAGACAACAAGTGATTTATGTGATCGGGAGCTTGCCAGTATGAAATGCAAGATTGTATTACTGTTACTGGCTGACCTTATATCAAACAAAACAGCTGGTTGATTTGTCAGACAGTTATTTGGTTTGGTTTCTTTGGCTGACTGACTGGCTGACTGGATGGATGGAGTGTGACCTCTGGCTGACTGACTGGATGGAGTGTGACCTCTGGCTGGCTGACTGGATGGAGTGTGACCTCTGGCTGGCTGACTGGATGGAGTGTGACCTCTGGCTGGCTGACTGGATGGAGTGTGACCTCTGGCTGACTGGCTGGCTGACTGGATGGAGTGTGACCTCTGGCTGACTGACTGGCTGACTTGATGGAGTGTGATCTCTGACTGACTATAGTCGGACTAAACCAGGCATCACGTCTCATTCCTGGAAAAAAGGTTTGTTGGGACTCCTTTGCCCAGAGGGGCAGCTCATCAGACCTGAGACATCTTGTAGCATTCCTCATCGTTTTTTCTACATTTTAAAAATTGCTTCCTGGCTACACAAATACAGAATGAATGGTGATTGATCTACATTCCATTATTGATAAGCTTCAGGTTTACAACTATCCCTGATTTGCACTGTCCCTACACAGCTCTTGACTATCAATCAGATGTGTGGGATTGTTGGTGATAATTAGTAGGCCTACATTATTTAATTGTTTCATTTTCTCTTAGGCTGGCGTGTGACCTCTATGACTGACTGTAGTCGGACTAAACCAGGCATCACGTCTCATTCCTGGAAAAAAGGTTTGTTGGGACTCCTTTGCCCAGAGGGGGCAGCTCATCAGACCTGAGGGAGATCTTGTCCCCAGGCAAGAAAGCTACAGACTTCTTTCTTTCTTTGAATCCAGTTTCTCCTCTATTTCGCATGGGAAACAAAGCATCTTTGGAAAATAATTTCCAGGATGGTAAAACATTTTTAGTGTTAACTTAAATGACTAAAACAAGATGGAGCAATATATTTTTAAATAAGATCATCTTTGACAACTAATCGAAATAAAAACTAGGCAGGGAGAATCTAAAATTCCAAAAATGTCATGGGGCTCCTATTGATTTGTTATGTTTGAGTCAGTCAGATAGCATAAGAACAAGGCACAAGCCATGACAAAATGTGTAGAATTGCAGGAAATGTTCTTTCAAACTTAAACATGTCCTCTCTGCCTCATGGCAAAATGTGTAGATTTGCAGGAAATTAGCTAACTTTTCCAACGTTGGGGAAACACTGGAATTGCTTATTTTTCCTGAATTTGTTTACCATTGACATGGCATTTATTCACAATATAGCTTAGCCTGTATTTTGACAACCAATCAAATGTTTGGGATTCATTTTTTGGCCTATTTCATTGGTTTATTTTTTCTGTGGTACACCAGTGGAGGGATTCCAGGGGGAAAAACAAACAGTCACAATATTGATCTACAGTATTAGCTTGCAACATGTTTTACATTCTCCCCCCATGTTTTAACTAATGTTAAATCTCAATATTTTGTGGTGTACATTTCCTCTCACTTCCATTGGATCACAGCTTCCATCATGTCTCGTCCTCAGCATCTGGAAGATATTCTCATGTCTAAACCCTTTGGAAGAACTAATACAGGCAATTCTATTTCCATGTGATACATTAGCACAAGCAAGTGTCTCTTGCGAGCGAGGGATGGGGAAAGAGAAATGGAGAGCAAGGAAAGAAAATAAAGAATAGGAGAGAGAGAGATTTACCAATACTGTGTTATTGATCCGTTGGCCTCAGCACATGTGTGATTGTCATCCTATTATCCATGCTGCGCCAAGCTGACACCGAGCAAGCAGGAGTGTCTCTGTGAGACCATTAGATGCCCCTCTTCACCCCTCCCTCCCTCAGCCTCTCCTCGTTACTCCTCTCTCCCATGAGTCAGCCAATGTCATCCAGATTAGAGCTGGGTGATATGGACACTAAATACACATCGTGAGAAATGTAACTATTTTGCTGGATAACAATGAATACAACATGAAGAAAATAAATGTAATGGATAAGTGTAACCACTTTACATTAATGACGGGGCTCTAGACACGTTGTTTTCCTGTGCCAACTAAGACAACTGAGATGGAGATTTAAAAAATGAAGCTAACAAATCCAGGGAATATATGATTGATATGTTGATGTACAAAATGTAAAAATAGGATCCAGGGGCCTCATGTACACTGCATGAGTATGTGGACAGCTGCTCATTGAACATCTCATTCCAAAATGATGGGCATTAATATGGAGTTGGTCCCCCCTTTGCTGCTGTAACAGCCTCTACTCTTCTGGGAAGGCTTTCCACTAGATGTTGGAACATTGCTGCAGGGACTTGCTTCAATTCAGCCACAAGCATTAGTGAGGTCGGGCACTGATGTTGTGCGATTAGGCCTGGCTCGCATTCGGCGTTCCAATTAATCCCAAAGGTGTTTGATGGAGGTGAGGTCAGCCGTGCAGACCAGGCAAGTTCTTACACACTGATCTCGACAAACCATTTCTGTATGGACCTGGCTTTGTGCTTGGGGGCGTTGTCATGCTGGAACAGGAAAGAGCCTTCCCCAAACTGTCGCCACAAATTTAGAAGCACAGAATTGTCTAGAATGTCATTGTAGTATGCTGTAGTGTTAAGATTTCCCTTCACAGGAACTCAGAGGCCTAGCCCAAACCATGAAAAACAGCCCCGGACCATTTTTACTCATCCACCAAACTTTACAGTGACAATATGCATCCGCCAAACCCAGATTCGTCCGTCGGCCTGCCAGATGGTGAAGCGTGATACATCACTCCAGATAACAAGTTTCCACTGCACCAGAATCCAATGGCGGCAAGCTTTACACCACTCCAGCCGACACTTGACATTGCGCATGGTGATCTTCGGGTTTTATGCGTCTGCTCAGCCATGTAAACCCATTTCATGAAACTCCCGACGAACAGTTATTGTGCTGACATTGCTTCCAGAGACAGTTTGGAACTCGGTAGTGAGTGTTGCAACCGAGGACAATGGTTTTTACATGCTACACGCTACAACGAGTTGAGCTCTAGTAGGGCAGAAAGTTGATGAACTGACTTGTTTGAAATGTGGCATCCTGTAATGGTGTCACATTGAAAGTCACTGAGCTCTTCAGTAAGGCCGTTCTACTGTCAATGTTTGTCTATGGAGATTGCATGGCGGTGTATTTCTATTGTGAATTCATGCAACATACAGGCTATATATAATTTGACCACATCAGTGCATTTGTTACGATAATAACCCATATAAAGTACGGTCATTTGTTAAGTTAAACGTACGTGTGAAAGTGTAACCATTGTTTCACTGACATAATGGGAAATCGAATGAGATGGCAGATCTTGCTCTGTTGGAAAATTTGGTCAACGCTGCATTTTGCAGAGAGTGCATTTTTAGAGACGGGTGGGACTTTTTTTTTTTGCAGGAGGTACAGATTGGTTCATCAGATATCATTTCCCAAAACCAATCTTAAGAATCTTTGCGAGGATTTAAGACCTCCTTTAGAAAGGCGAACCCATGCCGTTTCGGTGAACATCAAAGTGCTATCCACCCTTTGGCTTTTGGCAACGGGCACTTTTCAGCTGCAGCTTGCTGATCGGCATCTCACATCCCCCGATGTGCCAATGTTTTATGTTCTGGATGCAAAATGAACTGAGAACATTTCCATACACCATCAGGCAAAACCTAGTCAGTTGTATAACTGAATGCATTCAGCTGTAATGTGTCTTCCCTCTGCATTTAACCCAACCCCTCTGAATTAGAGAGGTGCGGGAGGGGGGGGCTGGCTGGCTTAATTGACATTCACGGCCGTTTGTGATACAGCCTGGAATTGAACCAGGGTCTGTAGTGACACCTCTAGCACTGAGATGCAATGCCTTTAGACCGCTGTGCTACTCGGGAGCCCTTTACATGTTGCGTTTATATTTTTGCTCTGTATATATTTTCCATTGCTAAGGCAACGTGAATTGTCCTAATGGTCCTCTGTAGCTATGTTTTCATTTTTATTGGTCAAACCACAACTGAGGGAGCCAAATAAAACCTTTTGGTGGTACTCAATCTCTGGCACGAGCACCTATATTTTGGTTGCGCTGTTGTAGGCTATTTCATGGTACGGCGTTGTATATATTCCCCATGGCCTTTTTAAAGGGATGATTTTGACCATATATGGTTAATTGGGGACGTTTCGAAATGCATAGCCAAGGTCACACGCGTGCACTGAGGCTGAGAACAATTGGTATTTATCAACAGTTATCTTTTACCGATGTGCATATGATTGTTTGATAAATAACACTTTTTCTATGTGTACGAACATTCAAATTATGTTTGTTAGTAGTATTTTAGAATAGTTTCTATGCAATATGAGGCCCCAGAATTATATTTTTTTTAAATTATCTTCAGGGAATTTGCCGACATCCTTGTGCATATTGACCTATAGGCTCTATTATGCACCATGTGAGGAAGTGGGAACATAAATATTATGTTGTTGCTATATATCTATTAGCCATGTAGGCTAATTGATGAATCTGTCAGTAAATGTAGGCTAATTGATGAATCTATCAGTACATGTAGGCTAATTGATGAATCTATCAGTACATGTAGGCTAATTGATGAATCTATCAGTACATGTAGGCTAATGTTCTAAAAACTGTTCCAGAGCTAGGCCTAGGCTACTTGATGTGCTGCAAAGGGTGCTCTCCACTCACCAAAACCAAACTACAGCCTACTCCGGTTGTAAAGTGGTGCCATGAACTCTGTTAAGAGGTGAGAAATACATAATATACTCGCAGAAAGCTGTGACTGTCCTCTCTGTAACTAGAATGACAGTAGTTGCTATGAAAACTGTATTTGTTCCCAATAGCATTTTGAGTAATGGTCATATGCTTGTGCTTCTCAGAATGCAGCTCTCCCTCCTCCGTGTCACAGTGGGAAGAGGGGTGAGAGTGGCTCGCCCACACAACAGCCGACAGCCAAACAGGGCCAGGCACACACTTTCATAGCAGGAATCAACATAATGTATAGGCTATTACTGTTGACGAGATAATGGTTCTACAACAAACTACTGGAACGTTGTGTAGCATTGCTTCGGTAAGAGGAAGGCAATGTCGGTCATTTTCGGTTTATCTCCCCCCAAGGTCACTCTTCTACAGACTACCATGTCCTCTTCAATTCATCCCCTTACCTGTCTCGCCTTGTTATTTGGGTTACCTCTTCTCCTCTTCCTCTCCCCATGCATCGCCCAATTTCATCCTTGTGTGTACGGAAGGAGAACTCAAGAGACTACCTCTTCATCTGGGTTCTATCATATCTAGAAAGTATCGGTCTGTATTCTAAATGGCACCCTACAGTATTCCTTACACAGTGCACTACTTTTGACCAGAGCCCTATGGACCCTGGTCAATGGAAGGGCACTATTTAGGAAACAGAGTGCTATTTGGGGTGTAGCCATGGTTCTTTAGACCAGGCCTGTTGCATGAATACGCTCTCTCAGCCCTTTTCATACATCAATATTATGACATGTGCCCCTGTGCTTGAATTTGAATATCAATCATAGAGCACTCTTCAAGCTTGTTGCTCCTTCTCACTGGTAATGTAAAACCTAATTTCACATCTCATAATGGTAAATAAGGACTCGGTGCAAACGCGTTACCTACGCAGGCTGAGACATTAAGCATAGAGTTGTTGTTTAATTCAAATATGCTTATTGGATACAGATTTTACAGCAAAGGTTGGATGATAGAAATGTTTTTTTCTCCTGCATTAGCTTAATTTACCCATGAAATTCATCCAAGATGAAAGTGTATTGCCTTGCCTCCTAATTCTGAAACTGATATTCATGGTGGTTTTCATGGTAACGGACCTGTCTCTTGACTAAATGTATCATCTGGTGAGTTTAATGAAAGATGATACCTGTCAGATCTGGGTTCAGATAATATTTGTTTTCTTTCAAATGCTTCAGGTGTGCTTCATGGATCTTGCTTGGCACAATGGATTAGTCCCAAAAGCGCCCTTTTGGCTCTCCAGACAGGCTTAATCAAACACACAAAATATTTGAAAGGAAAACAAATACTATTTGTACCCAGGTCTGGAATAATACCCATCATGTATTTGATTATAGTCCTGGGTGTTACTCTGACGTTTACTTCAAAGAAAACCTCCCAGGCTGATAATTAGGCTAGGATCTGATACCTCAGTATGTCTGACAGTTCCTGTTGACAACATGGATACTCCCCAAATAGAGCCCCACAGTGGAGGTGTCATAATGCCCATAAAACCTAGTGGTCAAACAAGGAAAGCTTTCCAATAGTTTTTTTTCCATAGGGGAGTTTAGAAACACGTAAAATAAAGGCTGTGTTTCGTGTATTCTTACCCTGGGGTGACGTTTTGATAACCTTGTAAATCTCTTTAGGACAAGGTGACTTTTATCAATATATTCGCCTGTATTTAGTCTCATATTCGAAAATGCTAATTAGCGTCAAAGTAGACATCATGCAAGACTACAAATCCCAGTACAGTGATATCTAACAATACACAACAATACACACAAATCTAAAAAGTTAAATAAGAAATATTAGTATGAGAAATGTCGAAGTCCGGAGTATAAATGTGATGGGATGAATAGACAATATGGACAGTATATGGACAGAATATGTAGTATATTTGAAGAATTAGTATATGTACAGCAATAGTTAAGTAGGATCTGCACGTCATCTCTAGCTGAAGCCTTTGCTAAACAGGTATTGTGTCAATGTAAAACTGCACAAGACAGTTGACAGCATTGTCAAGTTAAAGAAATGTAGCCAATGTATTCATTACTACATTTAGCTAACATTCGATAGTTAATCCAGAGATTCTTACCTTTGTTTCAATTTGGGAGTCTCGTCCAGATCACCATGGTATTTGTAATTCTTTATGATAGCCACATTAGCAGCCAATTAGCATTTTATTTTTTTGTGGATAAATACAGGCGACTATATTGATAAAAGTCACCTTGTCCGAGAGAGATTTACATTATTATTAAAACGTCACGCCAGGGTAAGCCTACACGAAACACAGCCCTTATTTTAAGTGTTTCTAAAATCCACTATGGGAAAAATTAGTGGTGGAAAAACGATTGGAACCATTTCCCTGTTTGACTGCTAGGTGTTATGGGTATTATGACTCATACTGTGGTGCTCTATGGCACTCTTTTTATTTTTCTGCCATTTGGGAGACAACCTATGTATCCAGTTGGGGTTTCCTTTTTGTTTGTTCAGTAATCATGAGCCTCTGATTACATAGTAATTAACCTCCACACGTATAGAGATTATTCTTCCTACTATAGAAACACAGTAAAACAATTATACTGTCCAGTCTCGTTATTATTGGTCTATTACCCAATATAATAAATATTATTATTTTAATTATAGCAACATAGTTGATTTGTTTATGAATACAAAATAAATGTACAGTATTTATACAATCTTTGCATAGTAAAGGGCAGCTGGGTTTGTCTTTATCCACAGTAAAGCTGGGTTATCAGTACAGACTTTCCATGTTCTTTACCTCCCTCCCAAACGACTGTACTGTGAGAGAGATGGTGAGCTGAGGAACACAATGGCGTCGTTCCTTCCTGTCTCCGACTGCGTCCCAAACGGTACGGTTTTCGCTCCAAGCCCAGTGGTAATTTATCTAATTCAGTTTATCAACCAATTCATTATTAGAATCAGGTGCACTTTATTAGGGTTGGAGTGAATCCCTACAGGACAGTAGCTCTACAGGAACAGGGTTGGAGAGCCCCGTTATAAACAATTGCAAATTGTTAATCAAGGAAGGTTGTTGATGGTAATGCCCTGCCCTGCCCTGCCCCAAGCCTGGTTGTTGATGATGGTATTGCCCCAAGCCTGGTTGTTGATGATGGTACTGCTCCAGGCCTGGTTGTTGATGATGATACTGCTCCAGGCCTGGTTGTTGATGATGGTACTGCTCCAGGCCTGGTTGTTGATGATGGTACTGCTCCAGGCCTGGTTGTTGATGATGGTACTGCTCCAGGCCTGGTTGTTGATGATGATACTGCCCCAAGCCTGGTTGTTGATGATGGTACTGCCCTGCTTCAGACCTGGTTGTTGATGATGGTACTGCTCCAGGCCTGGTTGTTGATGATGGTACTGCTCCAGGCCTGGTTGTTGATGATGGTACTTCTCCAGGCCTGGTTGTTGATGATGGTACTGCTCCAGGCCTGGTTGTTGATGATGGTACTGCTCCAGGCCTGGTTGTTGATGATGGTACTGCTCCAGGCCTGGTTGTTGATGATGGTACTGCTCCAGGCCTGGTTGTTGATGATGGTACTGCTACAGGCCTGGTTGTTGATGATGGTACTGCTACAGGGCTGCTGCACTGGAAGGTTCTCTCTTTCTTCTGTCTTCCTTTTTCTTTCACTGTCATTCTCCTTTCTCTAACTGTCTAACTGTCTGTCTGGTCTGGTCAGGAGTGAGTCTGCTATCCATACTACAGTGTAACGTTTCAGAAAGGATAACACTTCAATGGGATGGCTATAGATGGGAAGGGATTGTGATATGGTTTCATATACAAGGACACCATGTTTAAACTGGAAACATGGTTCATTATTGATAGAGATAACTACAGTATGTCCAGCATTGTCACCATGTCATTGCAATTGACTACAGTACGCTCGCATGATTGTTTCTCATTGCTTTACAATCATACAATGTGGATAAAACAACCGTTGATAGAAATACAATGTTTTCAGGTCAAAGGGATCTTTGCCAATGCAAAGCACGAACAATCCCTTTCCAGACAGCTTGCTCTGTCAAACAGTGTAGGCCGCTACCGAGTTCCCTACAAAGCATTCAGTTACCATACCCTCCCCAATCTCATTGACTTTATCACTCCCCCTTGTATTGATACTACTGCTCTATGTATTCACACTTCTCTATGTATTACTTTATCACCAGGCAGTTATTCATATCAGTCATTGTGAGTCAGACAGATCTGACAGTGGGAATGTGCAGTTACAGTAACACTGGGGGACAGGTGTCTCAAATGGTACCCTATTCCCTACATAGTGCACTACTTTTGACCAGGGCCCATATGGTGTCATTTGGGACGTAGACAGGGCTTTTTTTATCTCTACTCCCTAGTTCTTTTATCTGGAGTACACGGGTTAGAGAAGGTCCTAGGGGAGAGAGACAACTGCTTCTGGTTTAACTCATCTCACATGCTTGACACTGAGGTATCTGTCTGTGTGTGTCTGTGTGTGTGTGTGAGCGAGAGAGGAAATATTTTATCTGACGCTGTCACTGGTTGTATAAACCTCAGGGAAATGAGGCTATGTGACATTCTCGGTGGTCAGCAGCGGTACAACCCATACCTGGGTTAAAATACTATTTGAAATGATTTCAAATACTTTATCTGTGCTTAATTGAGCTCTACTTGCTAATAGAAGAGTCCCAAAAGTGTCAACCCGCCTTTCCCATCTCTCGCTCCAGGCAGACTAGCGCTTATATAATAGTATTTGATCCTAGGTCAGATCAAACAACTGATGGTGAAGTCACTGCAGTGTTAACTATACATGTAGCCTGCAATGTCAGAACTGACTTACTTAAACTTGATTGTATATTTTGAGGATTAGGACTGTCATTCAAAATGTTGTCATGTTGACACAAAATGGTTTAGACTAAAACATAACTAGTTTAGTTGACGTTCACATTGTTGGAAGTCCAGGCAGTATAAACATTTACATTTTTCATCAGCAGCATCATTCAAGGTTGTCATATTGACATAAAATATGATATTTTTGATTGATTTTTGCTAATCAAACTCTTACTTGTTTTGTCTTTAGGTTGGTGTGTTGCCATGACGTTCATCTAGCCTCCTCCATTGGACCTCTGACTTTATCAGACAGGAATTTAATTACATCTCTTTTACCTGAACATTCCTCAAATTAAATGTCTTCAGGAATGCTCTGAAGACCTGTACGAAAGCTCTGAAGACCTGTACGAAAGCTCTGAAGACCTGTACGAAAGCGAATAGGGAAGCACCAAAAGGGAGAAACTTAAAAATGCAGAGGCTTTCATTTCACATCATCGCTGTCATAATAAGCTATTTTCTCAATGGCTGCATAGTTGTTCACAGCCAGACAGTCTGCAGCCGACCAGCCAATCTGGAATGGCACCTACAACCACAAACTGCTCAGGTGAAATGGACACTCATGGAAAACATCTGTGATAGTATGGTCCAATGTTGGGGTGATCAAGAAAGGACAGAGACCCAAAAGTCAGATGTTCCGCCAACTTGGAACTTACCTCAGATTTGTCCTCTAGAGGTGCAGTTTGGCGTCAAGCTGTTTGTTTCTATTGATGCCACTCTGGATTTATACGGTATCAGGATCCTCAATGTGTCAAAGGAGGACTTTGAAAGTTGTTCCACTGCACCACAGTCACAAGACCAGTTTCTCTGTTCCGATGACGTTATGAATGCGTCTAGGCAGGTCCAACCTAAGTGGCTTCTCCCGGGCCTTCATTATTTCATAGCTTCGCATGAGGGGAATTCACAGCTCTGCAAGCTGGGTCTTCGTCTCAACGTCTCTGTGAAGGAACAACAGTGTCAAAGCAGCCCACTAGTGCGACTCTGCTCCGGGAACGGTGTTTGTAGGACAAGCTTTTGGGAAGACGGAGCGTACCGCTGTCAGTGCCGCCAGCATTACTCTGGAAAGTTCTGTGAGAAGTTTGATGCGTGTTTGGAAAACCCATGTGAGAACGAAGGAGTCTGTGTAACCAATGGTACGACAGATCACATCCACGCAACGTATAAGTGTTTGTGCCCTCCACTTTTTTCAGGTGAGGAATACAACTGAGAATTATGACTTTGATGTTACTACTGTTATGTTTTTAAAGGGGCATTCTGCAGTTCAAACAACAACAAAGTCCCCCCCCCCCCCCCCCCCCCCCCCCCCCGCCAGAGATACGCTATATATACCGGTAGTCCAAAAATGGATGTTGATCTCTTTTTAAGCTACTTTGTGAAAATGCTAAAGTTGCACACTCCCCTCTCCTTGCAGTGGATTTATTTAACCAATGTTGTGGCCAAATAGCCTTCATCAGGGTTTGATGCTTTACTTTACACCCTGTACTCATCCACCAAATGCTAAACTCAATGGATTGTTGTACCTTCAATTACTATAAATGCTAAAATAAATTGCTCTCGTTAATTAAATCTGCCGTGACAGAATCCACCTACCTACCTGGAGGCTAAGCCTGTGTCCCAAATGGCACCCTATTCCATACGTTGTGGGCTCTGGTAAAAAATAGTGCACTATATCGAGAATAGGGTGCAATTTGGAACATAACCCTAATGTTACAACCCTATTGCTTGGAGATACTTCCATATTATTTATCTATCATAATTACTAGTTCTCATCTAGCTTAATGCATTTATTTCAAGAATATCCAGATTCTGTCCCAAACTGCACCCTTTTCCCTTCATAGTACACATAGGGCTCTGGTCAAAAGTAGTGCACTTCATTGGGAAAAGGGTGCTATTTGGTATGTAGACACAGATACCCTATGGGCTATTTATGTGAACAATATTTTCTTCCAGGACTTTATTTTGCGGTAATCACCATAATTATTTCTGGAATGGGTTTTTGTACCACCTGAATGCATTCTTAATTACTTTACCTCCTCTCTACCATTTTCATTTAGATTTGATTCCTTCTCTCACCATGTCTTTGTCAATAAACGATGGCTCTCAAACGTTGTTTAAACATTGGCTCTGAAGACTTAGGAGCTAACTTGTCATGTTTTTGACATCACAAGTCATCTGAATCATGAAATGAACACGGTTATCATTAGAAATGCATTATGCAGTAACTAACTAACTTTGTGCAATGGGGCCACCGTAAGTGAGAGTTTCGATGTAGACTTTCAAGCTGCAATGATGTCTTTCAGTTTAATTTAATTTCCAGAATCTGCATAGTTAATTACTGTAGGTAATTGTTGACCCTACGTTTCTTCAAATCAAATAAAAAACAATAGATTGAATCTATATGAATAAAATACTGTAGATCCAATCTATACGAATAAAATACTATAAATCCAATTTATAAGAATGTAGAATCTAGATACTTATCTAAACCATTTTGTTAATTTTAAATGATTCATAATTCATGCTTTATCTTTTCCCTCAGGGGCTAACTGCTCTGATGTGATTGGACGAGAGAACTGTGAAAGAGTTTGTCGTAATGGAACGTGTCTCCAAGTTTCACCTTTCTCCTTCAAATGTGTGTGTTACACAGGACACCCAGGTAAGGAACCACAGTATTATTCTGTTCTGCATGGGTTACAATCCCTGCTACAGTGTTGGATTTAGAATCAATCACGAACGTACAGTACAGGGGGTAGCCTGCCTTAGGGAAGGGCAACAATGACATGTATTCTTGTTTAGAACAGCCTGCATCTGGTAAGAGCAACAATGACATGTAGTCTTGTTTAAAACAGCCTGCTTCTACATCTGTATTACTTGCTGTTTGGGGTTTTAGGTTGGGTTTCTATATAGCATTTTGTGACATCGGCTGATGTTAAAAGGGCTCTATAAATAAATGTAATTGATTGATCTGGTAAGGTCAACAATGACATGAACTCTTGTTTATGACACACTGATTGCATCTATGGGCCATGGGTCCTGGTGAAAGTAGTGCACTACATAGGGAATAGGGTGCCATTTGTTCACGACACACGGCTGCTACCTCACCCTTTAGGTAGATCGTGAGCCTCATAATGAGCCTCATTTTCTCCAGTAACAGTACAGTTATGTTAATGGGGGTCTCTCACAAATGGATTACAAAAAGTTGCACCAACCAGTGCTTCCTAGTTCTTGGCCTGGATAATGGTCTCTAGGCATGCGTCCCAAATGGCACCCTATTCCCTTTATAGTGCACTACTTTTGACAAGTGGTTCCCTTGAATAGGGAATAGGGTGCCATTTGTAACGCAACCTAGCTAAAGCAGGGGCCTTATGATGGACTCTCTGCTGAAACAAACTCCAGGTGGCCTTCTAACTTGATTCATTGTTTTTGTTTTCGCGTGCAATTTGTCCAGGCAACACTCGGGAAATCTCATACCTGTATACCTTCCCTCTGAGCTGTGCTGGGCTGCAGTCCTCGCTGCAGAGGCTTTAAGGCTGATTATTTGGGTGCTTGTATTCTCAAGGTTACACTTTCATTATTTATATAGCTATCTCACTAAGCCAGTTATAGAAACATACTGTGGTTTTGATTTGTTGAAATAACAGCTCAGAGAAATACAGTAGTGGATAACTATTCTGAATGTCATAGGGGAGAATGGTGAGGAACAGTACCAGACAGTGAGATGTCTTTCATTTCTGCAGAGTTGTACAATAATTGTGTCCCTGGTTGGAGCATTATGCAGAGATCTACAGTGTTCTAGAAGTCAGTCAAACCTGTAGTTTCAGACTGATCTATGGAAGTAAAACTGATGTTCAGATGCCATGGGATGGGGATGGTCTCGCTCTAATCATGAAGTTAGTCCGCAGTGGGCTCCTCACGGCCAGGTTTAGATTACTACTGGACTCTGGTCTGTAGACCACTTAGTACAGGTGTCCTATCTTCATTTGACTGGTCTCACATCAAGAAAATAATCCTGCAGCAACAGAACATTAATTATTATGTGGATTATAATGAATGCACAATTTTGTAGAGGTTGATCCATAGTTCGTTAGGGCAAATCAAGTCTGACCTTTTAAAGTTGAAATTACAAACTTCAGAAGCCTGGAATACACACGTTTGCATTTCCTGCTGGACAGGAACATTATCTGTGACCACAGAGTGATCAAATTAAGATAGCACACCTAAATGAAGCAATGCATTGACACTACTTGGAATGCCCCTTACAGTGCGTAGACTATTAATATGCAAGTACATCCGTTGTCATCACTATTCAATTACATTCAGTGATGTAGTGGAGCGTAAAACACAGTTTTTAAAGTACAGTACCAGTCAAAGGTTTGGACACACCTACTCATTCCAGGGTTTTTCTTTATTTTTACTATTTTCTACATTGTAGAATAATAGTGAAGACATCAAAACTATGAAGTAACACATATGGAATCATGTAGTAACCCCAAAAAAGTGTTAAACAAATCAAAATACACTACCATTCAAGAGTTTGGGGTCCATTAGAAATGCCCTTGTTTTTGATTTAAAAAAAAAAAATGTTGACCATTTTAAAATAACATAAAATTGATCAGAAATAAAGTGTTGACATTGGTAATGTTGTAAATGACTATTGTAGCTGGAAACTGCTGACTTTTTCATTTAATTTCCCCCCCCAATTTCGTGGTATCCAATTGGTAGTGGTTACAATCTTGACTCATCGCTGCAACTCCCGTTCAAACTTGTGAGAGGCGAAGGTCGAGAGCCATGCGTCCTCCGAAACACAAGCCAACCAAGCCGCACTGCTTCTTGACACAATGCACATCCAACCCGGAAGCCAGCCGCACCAATGTATCGGAGGAAATACCGTACAACTAGCGACCTGGTCAGCATGCACTGCGCCCAGCCCACCACAGGAGTCGCTAGTGCGCGGCAAGACAAGGATATCCCTGCCGGCCAAGCCCTCCCTATCCCGGATGACGCTGGGCCAATTGTGCGCCGCCCCATGGACCTCCTGGACGCGGCCGGTTGCGACAGAGCCTGGGCTCAAACCCAGAGTCTCTGGTGGCACAGCTAGCACTGCGATGCAGTGCCTTAGACTACTGCGCCACCCGGGAGGCCCGGCTGAATTTTAATGGAATATCTACATAGGCGCACAGAGGCCCATTATCAGCAACCATCACTCCTGTGTTCAATGGTACGTTGTGTTAGCTAATCCAAGTTTATCCTTTTAAAAGGCTAATTGATCATTAGAAAACCCTTTTGCAATTATATTAGCACAGCTGAAAACTGTGTGCTGATTAAATGAGCAATAAAACTGGCCTTTAGACTAGTTCAGTATCTGGAGCTTCAGCATTTGTGGGTTTGATTACAAGCTCAAAATGGCCAGAAACAAATAACTTTCTTCTGAAACTCGTCAGTCTATTCTTGTTCTGATAAATTAAGGCTTTTCCATGTGAGAAATTGCCAAGAAACTGAAGATCTCGTATAACGCTGTGTACTACACTCTTCACAGAACAGCACAAACTGGCTCTAACCAGAATGGGAAGATGAATGAGAGTGCACAACTGAGCAAGAGGACAAGTATGTAGTTTGAGAAACAGGCACCTCACAAGTCCTCAACTGGCAGCTTCATTAAATAGTACCCACAAAACACCAGTCTCAACGTCAACAGTGAAGAGGCGACTCCAGGATGCTGGCCAACTAGGCAAAGTTGCGAAGAAAAAGCCATATCTCAGACTAACCAATAGAAATAAAATATTAAGATGGAAAAAGAACAGACACTGGACAGAGGAAGATTGGAAAAAAAGTGTTATGGATAGACGAATGTAAGTTTGAGATGTTCGGATCACAGAGAAGAACATTCATGAGAATGAAAAAATGAAAATATGTTGGAGGAGGATGGTGGAGGCAATGTGATGGTCTGCGGGTGCTTTGGTGGTAAAGTGGGAGATTTGTACAGGGTAAAAGGGATCTTGAAGAAGGAAGGCTATCACTCCATTTTGCAAAGCCATGCCATACCCTGTGGGCATCGCTTAATTGTAGCCAATTTCCTCCTACAACAGGACAATGACCCAAAGCACAGCTCCAAGCTATGCAATAACTATTTAGGGAAGAGGCAGTCAGCTGGTTTTATGTCTATAATGGAGTGGCCAGCACAGTCACTGAAACTCAATCCTTTTGAGCTGTCGTGGGAACAGCTTGACCGTATGGTACGTAAGAAGTGCCCATCAAGCCAATCCAACTTGTGGGAGGTGCTTCAGGGAGCATGGGGTGAAATCTCTTCAGATTACCTCAACAAATTGACAACTTGAATGCCAAAGGTCTGCAAAACTGTAATTGCTTTAAATGGAAGATTCTTTGACAAAAGCCAAGTTTGAAGGACACAATTATTATTTCAATTAAAAATCATTATTTATAACCTTGTCAACATCTTGACTATATTTCCTATTCATTTTGCAACTCATTTCATGTATGTTTTCATGGAAAACAAGGACATTTCTAAGTGACCCCAAACGTTTGAACGTTAGTGTATATTTTGTATTTGAGATTCTTCAAATTAGACACCCTTTGCTTGGTTGGCAGCTTTGAACACTTTTGGTATTCTCTCAACCAGCTTCATGAGGTAGTCACCTGGAATGCATTTCAGTTAACAAGTGTGCCTTGTTAAAAGTTAATTTGTGGATTTTTTTTCCTTATTACGTTTGAGCCAACCAGTTGTATTGTGAGAAGGTAAGGGTGGTATACAGAAGACAGTCCTATTTGGTAAAAGACCAAGTCCATATTATGGCAAGAACAGCTCAAGTAAGCAAAGAGAAACAACAGTCCATCTTTACTTTAAGACATGAAGGTCGGTCAATCTGGAACATTTCAATAACTTTTCAAGTTTCTTTAAGTGCTGTCACAAAAACCAAGAAAACGCTATGATGAAACTGGCTCGCATGAGGACCGCCACAGGAAAGGAAGACCCAGAGTTACCTCTGCTACAGAGGATAAGTTCATTCGAGTTACCAGCCTCAAAAATTGCAGCCCAAATAAATGCTTCACAGAGTTCAAGTAACATACACATCTCAACATCAACTGTTCAGAGGCGACTGTGTAAATCAGGCCTTCGTGGTCGAATTGCTGCAAAGAAACCACTACTAAAGGACACCAATAAGAAGAAGAGACTTGATTGGGCCAAGAAACATGAGCAATGGTCTGATGAGTCTAAATTTGAGATTTTTGGTTCCAACCGCTGTGTCTTTGTGAGACACTGTCTGTGATTTATTTAGAATTCAAGGCACACTTAACCAGCATGGCTACCACAGCATTCTGCAGCGATACACCATCCCATCTGGTTTGGGCTTAGTGGGAGTATCATATGTTTTTCAACAGGACAATAATTCAACACACCTCCAGGCTGTGTATGCTCTATTTGACCAAGAATGAGAGTTATGGAGTACTGCATCAGATGACCTGGCCTCCACAATCACCTGACCTCAACCCAATTGAGATGGTTTGAGATGAGTTCAACCGCAGAGTGAAGGAAAAGAAGCCAACAAGTGCTCAGCATATGTGGGAACTACTTCAAGACTGTTGGAAAAGCATTCCTCATGAAGTTGGTTGAGAGAATGCCAAGAGTGTGCAAAGATGTCATCAAGGCAAAGGGTGGCTACTTTGAGGAATCTCTAATATAAAATACATTTGTTTAACACTTGTTTTTGGTTACTACATGATTCCATGTGTTATTTCATAGTTTTGATGTCTTCACTATTATTCCAAATGTAGAATATAGTAAAAAATAAAGAAAAACCCTTGAATGAGTAGGTGTGTAAACTTTTGACTGGTACTGTATAGAAAGTGTTACTTTTTCCACAGGGCACGACAGAGTTTACCCACCTATTTTCTTTTACCACTACATCACTGGTTACATTGTAGTGACTGCTTCTAACAGAGCCTCCGAGTCTAAGCTTTAGGAGCCTACTCTCCCCTCAACTAACTGTGGAGATACTGGCTCCTAATTTTTTGATGTGATGGGCTTAATTCTGGTTAAATGTCTTTATTTAACCAGAATTAACACCACCAAGCAGGAAATGGCATGTGGCCTTCAACCAAAGCCAAGAAAAGAGAAGGTCTCCCAGGGGCCAACCTCACAGGTGCTAGTAGGGGAGGATGAGGAAGAAGTGGCAGACCTCATCCATAATGAGCAGCCTGGTTCTAGTGGGGCCGGGGTCGATCTAGATCCAGAGGACGACTATCTAGAACCAACAGACCTGTTAGGGTCCCTGACTAATTTCGGGACGGCCCAAAACCAGGATCCAACCCTGCAGCAAGCCAGAGCAGATGTGCAGGTCGTAGATGGTACCCCAATAAATGATGGGACGATGCCTAATAGTTTTCACTTCATCGTGAAAAGGATTTGGTGTACAGAGGGGTTGATGTGGTGGAACAGTTGTTGATCCCCACCCGGTACCGGAGGACAGTACTGGACCTAGCTCATGGGCACATTCTGGGTGGACATCTTGGTATCGATAAAACCTGAGACCGGAGTGTAAGGAGGTTTTACTGGCCAGGAATTCAGGCTGAAGTGGCTCGGCATTGTGGAGAGTGCCAGTTAACAGCTTCCCGACCAGCTGTTAGAAGCCCGTTCGTGCCACTCCCCATAATCGAAATGCCATTTGAGAGGATAGATATAGAGGGCCCGCTACCCAAATCCACCAGAGGGCACCAATACATTCGGGTCATCCGAGATTATGCCACTCACTACCCAGAAGCCATTCCCTTCGGACAATGGCTTCCGAAAATATTGCCAAGAATTAGTGCTCCTGTTCACCAGGGAGCATTCTTCCAAAGGAGATTCTTACTGACCAGGGGACCCCCTTTATGTCCCACCCTATGGCAGACCTTTGTTGCAGGTGAAACAATTGAGGACATCGGTTTACCATCCTCAGACGGATAGGCTGGTTGAGAGATTTAACCGCACCCTGAAGTCAATGCTCCGGGAAGGTAATCGATGAGGATGGGAAAAACTGGGATTGCATGTTGCCATATCTGATGTTTGCCATTAGAGAGATTCCCCAAGCCTCGCTGGGGTTTTCCCCCTTTGAGCTGGTATATGGGAGGCGCCCCCGGGGAATCTTAGACATCGCCTGGGAAACCTGGGAGCATCAATCCACCCCATATACTAGTGTTATAGAACACGTCATGGCAATGCAAGACAGGATAGCCACAGTCATGCCATCGTCAGAGATCACATGAGGCAAGCATAAGAGCACTAGCGGCACATGTATAACCGGCAGGCTACCCTGAAGGAATATCAACCAGGAGGTAAGATGTTAGTGCTGGGCCCCACTATAAACTACTAGCCATATGGAAAGGACCATATGAAGTACGGGAGAGAATAGGAGAAGTTATTTTTATATATATATATATATATATCAGTGCCTTGCGAAAGTATTCGGCCCCCTTGAACTTTGCGACCTTTTGCCACATTTCAGGCTTCAAACATAAAGATATAAAACTGTCTTTTTTTGTGAAGAATCAACAACAAGTGGGACACAATCATGAAGTGGAACGACATTTATTGGATATTTCAAACTTTTTTAACAAATCAAAAACTGAAAAATTGGGCGTGGAAAAAGCATGTGCGAGCATAGAGGCCTACAAACCTGACTCAGTTACACCAGCTCTGTCAGGGGGAGTAGGCCAAAATTCACCCAACTTATTGTGGGAAGCTTGTGGAAGGCTACCCGAAACGTTTGACCCAAGTTAAATATTTTAAAGGCAACGCTACCAAATACTAATTGAGTGTATGTAAACTTCTGACCCACTGGGAATGATGAAAGTAAATCATTCTCTCTACTATTATCCTGACATTTCACATTCTTAAAATGAAGTGGTGATCCAAACAGACCTTAGACATGGAATTGTTACAAGGATTAAATGTCAGGAATTGTGAAAAACGGAGTTTAAATGTATTTGGCTAAGGTGTATGTAAACTTCTGACTTATTTATTTATATATATATAATATTCTCAGCTGGATTTACCGTGTATAAGCTGGACTGTTTGGATTTACCTGTTGCCGTTTGGACCTGGACCTACCGAAAACCCGATTCGTGTACTGAACCCTGCTATCCTTGACCTCGCCTGCGGTCTGGGAGGACCAGGACAGAGCAACAGACACACAGGTACTGTCCTGTTCGAAGGAACTCTCATTCTGGGGTGATTTTGGTGACGGTCTTCTGCTTAATTTGTAACAAACTCTCCTAACCTTGAAGAGGTTTGTCCAATGTCTATACTAGCACACAACTTAAAGGTGTGGATACTGGAACACAGTCTAATACTGTCTTTATCCACCTGGAACATGGTCTAATACTGTCTCCATCTGCCTGGAACACGGTCTAATACTATCTCCATCTACCTGGAACACGGTATAATACTGTCTCCATCTAATCTGCCTGGAACACAGTCTAATACTGTGCATCTCATCTACCTGGAACACGGTCTAATACTGTCTCCATCTACCTGGAACATGGTCTAATACTATATCCATCTTATCTGCCTGGAACACGGTCTAATACTGTCTCCATCTACCTGGAACACGGTCTAATACTATATCCATCTTATATGCCTGGAACACGGTCTAATACTGTCTCCATCTACCTGGAACACGGTCTAATACTGTCTGCATCTTATCTGCCTGGAACACGGTCTAATACTATCTCATCTACCTGGAACACGGTCTAATACTGTCTCCATCTTATCTGCCTGGAACACAGTCTAATACTGTGCATCTCATCTACTTGGAACACAGTCTAATACTGTATGTCATCTACCTGGAACATTGTCTAATACTGTCTCATTTACGAAGTAACAAAGTAATCCACTATATAGGGAATGGGGTGCCATTTGGGACGCAACCCATGGCTGTTCCCTCATTAATCACCTGGAATCACCTGTCTCCCCTACTGCAGAACAGAGCCGGTCTGCCCTCGCAGGCCAGAGCCTATACTCACAGAATAATCAGGCCCAAACTCACGGGACGTTTCAAATGAGATTTCTCTTTTGATTCTCCGGCTCTCCTGCAGAGTTCCTCTATGGTATTTATCACCAGGTATTACCGCCTTATAGGGCAACATCCCATCTGGGATCATACAGCTTGTTTTCGCAATTCACTTAACCCATTGTTTTAGTGGGTAGATGAATCTATGAGGGAGTGATTTGGTTGGGGACTGCGTTGTTAAGTTGAGTCCTGTTAGATACATTTAAGACTGTACTGTATATAGGTTACATTGACCAGAGATTAAGTGAGCATTCCTGAGCACATTATTTAATATTCATTATTATCCTCTTACATAATACATCGTTTTTTATGTATTCTATGGATTGTATTGTTTATTATTATTATTATTCCTTGACTTAGACTGTCCAGGTGAATCCAGGTGAAAGCTATGATCCCTAATTGATGTCACCTGTTAAATCCACTTCGATCAGTGTAGATGAAAGTTCCCTTTGAACGGGGTATGATTGTGTCAAGAACTGCAACGCTGCTGGGTTTTTCACGATCAAAAGTTTCCTGTGTGTCAAGAATGGTCCACCACCAAAAAGAAACCCAGCCAACGTGACATCATTTGGAAGCATTGGAGTCAACATGGCCCAGCATCCCTGTGGAACGCTTTCGACACCTTGTAGAGTCCATGCCCCAACGAATTGAGGCCGTTCTGAGGGTAAAGGGGGCAGGGGTACAACTAAATATATTAGGAAACTGTTCTTAATGTTTTATACACTCAGTGTACAACAATGTCTATACTTTTTACATGGTTTGTAAGGTTCACAAGCAATGTTCCCTCTAAGCTGCGCGCTGTAGCCACAAGACTTCCGCTCAGAAGAATTATCAGCCCATGGAGAGAAGCATGAGATTGAACTTCACTCAACCTTCTAGAGTAGTGGTCACCAGCTGGTCGATCACGATCCACTGGCCAATCTTTCTTTACATTTTATTCGTCTTTGGCAAAGAGCTGCTGTGTTTATGAGTGAGTTCATGTTTAACTTCTTACTCAGCCCTGTCAACACTTTGTATTCAAGACTTTTATAAGCCATAAAATGTGCATTCTTCTTATTTCCACTCAGCGCTACAACCAGCACTGCTGCAGTAATGAATGAGTAGGAACGTGTATCTATAGGCTTGTGTTGTTATTATAAGCAGCTTGGGTCTTTTTAATATCAAGGAATATTGATATGTTCATAGGAGTAACAACACAAATTTGTGCATGAGGCAGAAATAATGCGGTGCGACTCGAGTTTCACCATCAGCTGGAAACCGTGTCCCTTTTTGGTCAGCGTCCGTGGAGGAAAGGGAGAGCGGAGGGATGTTGAGGCGGGCCCTTCGCCAGAGACTGACCATCAGATGAAGGAACCATCAGCCCAATAAAATAAAAGCAATTTTTAAAAACGTATGCTCACTCAAGTAATACAACAACGGATTTATTACTGGTATGATCATGTAACCTACCTCAAATGTTTTAATATAATTTAAAAAGATGGCCTGAACAGCAATGCATTGGCAGGGCAATTCAAGCAAAGCCAATATGTCATTATAATGTTTTGGGCCTGTAGCCTACTGCACAAACCTCATTGCTACAGTACTGTTTGTAATTGGTTAATGTTGCAAAGGCGTACGTTTTTTTTTAAAGCCATTTTAATACAAAACATCTGAGCTGTAGATCTCGGCTTGCATTTTGACTCAGAAAGTGATCTTGACTCAGAAAAGGTTGGCGACTACTGTTCTAGAGTTTTCCCTGTTAACACTATCAACCTTTCCTTTTACTGTGGGAATTGTAATCAAATCAACGCAATATTAGCCACTTTCAATGCAACATACCAAAACAACAAAACTAACTATGCAAGACACTTTCTTGTAGGCAGAACATATCAGAGTAGGATTCTATTGCATTGACATGCAGGACTCAGCCCGTTCTCTACACAGACCGGTGCGTTGACATGCAGGACTCAGCCCGTACTCTACACAGACCGGTGCGTTGACATGCAGGACTCAGCCCGTACTCTACACAGACCGGTGCGTTGACATGCAGGACTCAGCCCGTACTCTACACAGACCGGCGCGTTGACATGCAAGACTCAGCCCGTACTCTACACAGACCGGCGCGTTGACATGCAGGACTCAGCCCGTACTCTACACAGACCGGTGCGTTGACATGCAGGACTCAGCCCGTACTCTACACAGACCGGTGCGTTGACATGCAGGATTCAGCCCGTACTCTACACAGACCGGTGCGTTGACATGCAAGACTCAGCCTGTACTCTACACAGACCGGTGCATTGACATGCAGGACTCAGCCCGTACTCTACACAGACCGGTGCATTGACATGCAGGACTCAGCCTGTACTCTACACAGACCGGTGCGTTGACATGCAAGACTCAGCCTGTACTCTACACAGACCGGTGCATTGACATGCAGGACTCAGCCCGTACTCTACACAGACCGGTGCATTGACATGCAGGACTCAGCCTGTTCTCTACACAGACCGGTGCGTTGACATGCAGGACTCAGCCCATACTCTACACAGACCGGCGCGTTGACATGCAGAACTCAGCCCGTACTCTACACAGACCGGCGCGTTGACATGCAAGACTCAGCCCGTTCTCTACACAGACCGGTACGTTAACATGCAGGACTCAGCCCGTTCTCTACACAGACCAGTGCGTTGACATGCAGGACTCAGCCCGTTCTCTACACAGACCGGTGCGTTGACATGCAGGACTCAGACCATACTCTACACAGACCAGTGAGCCATAACAAGTCAGATCTGCAGGAGGTCTATATGCAAATAGACCATTGCCATATATGGAACTGGACTATGTTTACAGCATTAACGATCGTGAGTAGATGTGCTTGTTTTGGGATCAAAGCGAAAGCTGAATTTAGCCACGTGCACATTTTTGTTCATATCCTTTGCTAGTTAGTGAGTTATTAGCCCAGTTATAGATCATTAGTAGTCAGCAATAGGGGAGTGATTACTAGTTAGTGAGTTATTAGCCCAGTTATAGATCATTAGTAGTCAACAATAGGGGAGTGATTACTAGTTAGTGAGTTATTAGCCCAGTTATAGATCATTAGTAGTCAACAATAGGGGAGTGATTACTAGTTAGTGAGTTATTAGCCCAGTTATAGATCATTAGTAGTCAACAATAGGGGAGTGATTACTAGTTAGTGAGTTATTAGCCCAGTTATAGATCATTAGTAGTCAACAATAGGGGAGTGATTACTAGTTAGTGAGTTATTAGCCCATTTATAGATCATTAGTAGTCAGCAATAGGGGAGTGATTACTAGTTAGTGAGTTATTAGCCCAGTTATAGATCATTAGTAGTCAACAATAGGGGAGTGATTACTAGTTAGAGTTATTAGCCCATTTATAGATCATTAGTAGTCAGCAATAGGGGAGTGATTACTAGTTAGTGAGTTATTAGCCCAGTTATAGATCATTAGTAGTCAACAATAGGGGAGTGATTACTAGTTAGTGAGTTATTAGGCCAGTTATAGATCAATGGGCTTCCGATGACTGGTGGTGGTGGAAGGTCGTTGGAAGACTGTTGCTGCAAAACAACAAGCAAGACACAAGGGTTGAGTTGACAAACTCTCCTAGATTCATTCCCATTGGTTGGAAGAACGAAAAGTGATTATTGCACGAGTGCGCCCATTCAGCAAGCGCAGTGGAATTTCTCTAGTGTGCCATGCTCATAGGCTGAAGGTAATAGGTGAATGACGTTCCTCACACTTGCTAATAGAAAAGTACCAGCGGAGACGTGATGCTATGCTGATGAGGTAATATTACGATACTACCCTATACTATACCTGCTATGTTGATGAGGTATCATTATAAATACTACCCTATACTATACCTGCTATGTTGATGAGGTATCATTATAAATACTACCAAATGAATATCTGCTATGTTGATGAGGTATCATTATAAATACTACCCTATACTATACCTGCTATGTTGATGAGGTATCATTATAAATACTACCCTATACTATACCTGCTATGTTGATGAGGTATCATTATAAATACTACCCTATACTATACCTGCTATGTTGATGAGGTATCATTATAAATACTACCCTACCTGCTATGTTGATGAGGTATCATTATAAATACTACCCTATACTATACCTGCTATGTTGATGAGGTATCATTATAAATACTACCCTATACTATACCTGCTATGTTGATGAGGTATCATTATAAATACTACCCTACCTGCTATGTTGATGAGGTATCATTATAAATACTACCCTATACTATACCTGCTATGTTGATGAGGTATCATTATAAATACTACCCTACCTGCTATGTTGATGAGGTATCATTATAAATACTACCCTATACTATACCTGCTATGTTGATGAGGTATCATTATAAATACTACCCTATACTATACCTGCTATGTTGATGAGGTATCATTATAAATACTACCCTATACTATACCTGCTATGTTGATGAGGTATCATTATAAATACTACCCTATACTATACCTGCTATGTTGATGAGGTATCATTATAAATACTACCCTATACTATACCTGCTATGTTGATGAGGTATCATTATAAATACTACCCTATACTATACCTGCTATGTTGATGAGGTATCATTATAAATACTACCCTATACTATACCTGCTATGTTGATGAGGTATCATTATAAATACTACCCTATACTATACCTGCTATGTTGATGAGGTATCATTATAAATACTACCAAATGAATATCTGCTATGTTGATGAGGTATCATTATAAATACTACCCTATACTATACCTGCTATGTTGATGAGGTATCATTATAAATACTACCAAATGAATATCTGCTATGTTGATGAGGTATCATTATAAATACTACCCTATGCTATACCTGCCATGTTGATGAGGTATCATTATAAATACTACCCTATACTATACCTGCTATGTTGATGAGGTATCATTATAAATACTACCAAATGAATATCTGCTATGTTGATGAGGTATCATTATAAATACTACCCTATACTATACCTGCTATGTTGATGAGGTATCATTATAAATACTACCAAATGAATATCTGCTATGTTGATGAGGTATCATTATAAATACTACCCTATACTATACCTGCCATGTTGATGAGGTATCATTATAAATACTACCCTATACTATACCTGCTATGTTGATGAGGTATCATTATAAATACTACCAAATGAATATCTGCTATGTTGATGAGGTATCATTATAAATACTACCCTATACTATACCTGCTATGTTGATGAGGTATCATTATAAATACTACCCTATACTATACCTGCTATGTTGATGAGGTATCATTATAAATACTACCAAATGAATATCTGCTATGTTGATGAGGTATCATTATAAATACTACCCTATACTATACCTGCTATGTTGATGAGGTATCATTATAAATACTACCCTACCTGCTATGTTGATGAGGTATCATTATAAATACTATGCCTGTGAAAGGAAGCGAGGTGAATTATATTGTGCTTACTAGATAAATGTGAAAGTGACCAGCCTTCGTGATGTTGGACTTGCGTAAACTGTATTATTTCCAAAGACTCTTGTTTCAGCCTTGGGAAGGCAACCCGCTATGCAAACTCAATTTCCAATGGCTAGTGTAGCAAGCCTAAACAAGCCCAGAAGCTGTATGTATGTACTGTAAGATTGATGTCCACTGATACCTGCACACAGGCTATGGTTAAGTCCCAAATGGCACCCTATTCCCAATGCAGTGCACTACTTTTGACCAGGGCCCATAGGTAGTGCACTATATATTGAATAGGGTGCCATTTGGGAAACATCCTATGGGAAGCCTCTGGGAACAAGAGCACTAGAATACGCAGGGGAATTAGCATAGAGGAATATGCTACAAGAAGAATCACAGAGAAAGATAAATGAGTTAGCGCCTACTGAAGAACACAAAAATGAAAAGCCTACGCCAGGGAATAGAATCAAATTGTATTCACCTTGAACCAGCGGTGTGTTCAGTCTAATTTTATCCCACGTGGAGAAGCCAATGTCACCACCGCGCCATTTGACATTAGAGGTGGATAACAGTATGTAATGTATGTGTCTCCAAGCCAAGATGCTCTTGTCCAAAACTTCCAGCTCTGATCTGAGCTACTGTTGTCAGCTCCATAAAGTCCATTTATTCTCCTTTATTCAATTAAGTTTGTTTTGCATATTTTAAATAAGATTTACAGGGGGGGGGGGGGGGTAATTCAAAACTAATCATAGGCATTCAATGTAATTATGATTCTTTAAGGGTTAAATATGGCACGTCATTATAATTTATCTGATATACAGTAGGTAGTATGTCACAAGTGACATACAACTACACTGAAAATATAAATGCAACATGTAAAGTGTTGGTCCTATGTTTCTTGAGCTGAAATAAAAAGTTCCAGAAATGTTCCATACGCACAAAAAGCTTATTTCTCTCAAATGTTGTGCACAAATTTGTTTATATCCCTGTTAGTGACCATTTCTCCTTTGCCACAATAATCCAACTGCCTGAAAGGTGTGGCATATCAAGAAGCTGATTAAACAGCATGATCATTGCACAGGTACACCTTGTGCTGGGGACAATAAAAGGCCATTCTAAAATGTGCAGTTTTGTCACACAGCACAATGCCACAGATGTCTCACGTTTTGAGGGAGCGTGCTATTGGCATGCTGACTGCAGCAATGTCCTCCAGAGCTGTTGCCAGATAATTTAATGTTAATGTCTCTACCATAAGCTCCTTCGTTTTAGAGAATTTGGCAGTACACCCAACCGGCCTCACAACTGCAGACCTCGTGTAACCACACCAGCTCAGGACCTCCACACACGGCTTTTTCATTTGCGGGATCGATCGTCTGAGATCAGGCACTCGGACGGCTGAGGAAACTGTGGGTTTGCACGACCGAATCATTTTTACACAAACTGTCAGAAACCGTCTCAGGGAAGCTCATCTGCGTGCTCGTCGTCCTCACCAGGGTCTTGACCTGACTGCAGTTTGGCATCGTAAACGACTTCAGTGTGCAAATGCTCACCTTCGATGGCCACTGGCATGCTGGAACTGTTTCAACTTTACCGGGCAGATGGCGTTGTGTGGGCGAGCGGTTTGCTGATGTCAACGTTGTCGTGCCATACATCCTCCGCCACCATTTCATGTTTCAGCATGATAATGCACGACTCCATATTGCAAGGATCTGAAGACCACAACTGGAAGCTGAAATGTTCCTTCTTCCATGGCCTGCATACTCACCAGACATGCCACACATTGAGCATGTTTGGGATGCTTTGAATTAGCGATGTGACAAATGGACAATTTTGCTTAACGTTTAAACTCACATTTTTTTTAAAGCGGTTTTCCGTGTCAATTTACAGCGCAGAATAATGGTCATATTACGTATGTATGAACCCCAGGGACTTGTAAGGAAGTTACATCTACTGTAACACTTTACAGACATACAACACAGCTACGATAACATGTTGATATCAACAATTAATAACTTTTCAGAAAATTCAAAAAAGTTCCTTTTCAGGTCTTTACAAGTTCGGTATGGTTTCCCTGACTACAGTTAACTGATTGAGCTGCTGTGTTGTTGTTTATGCTGTTTTTATGGTATGGTAACTAGATGTGCTTTCTTTCTACTAAATGTCTTGGTAAGTCACGGTATTTAAAAAGAGAGGATAGAGTGGTCTGTGTGTAGTTGGCAGGCAAACAGGCTGCGAGCAGCAGCTCGAGATTATTTGATTGACAGTTCTGGTTTCCTAGTGATGGACTTCAGAAGCGGCATTCCTTTACAGACAAGTAAAATGTCTGTTCATATCACCAGTGAAGGTTTTGTCGGCATTTAAAAAAAACATAGTGTAGCCTACCCTAACATACAGAATAACATGCCGTAGCCTACCCTAACATACAGAAAAACATGCCGTAGCCTACCCTAACATACAGAATAACATGCCGTAGCCTACCCTAACATACAGAATAACATGCCGTAGCCTACCCTAACATACAGAATAACATGCCGTAGCCTACCCTAACATACAGAATAACATGCCGTAGTCTACCCTAACATACAGAATAACATGCCGTAGCCTACCCTAACATACAGAATAACATGCCGTAGCCTACCCTAACATACAGAATAACATGCCGTAGCCTACCCTAACATACAGAATAACATGCCGTAGCTTACCCTAACATACAGAATAACATGCCGTAGCCTACCCTAACATACAGAATAACATGCCGTAGCCGAGGCGCTTTCAAGGAGCCATGTTCCATTATGTCTGAAAAGCGTAATCGATACAGGCTACCAGCGTGAGGGAGGGAGAGGCGGAGCAGCCAGGCCAGCGTGAGGGAGGGAGAGGCGGAGCAGCCAGGCCAGCGTGAGGGAGGGAGAGGCGGAGCAGCCAGGCCAGCGTAAGGGAGGGAGAGGCGGAGCAGCCAGGCCAGCGTGAGGGAGAGAGAGGCGGAGCAGCCAGGCCAGCGTGAGGGAGGGAGAGGCGGAGCAGCCAGGCCAGCGTGAGGGAGGGAGAGGCGGAGCAGCCAGGCCAGCGTGAGGGAGGGAGAGGCGGAGCAGCCAGGCCAGCGTGAGGGAGGGAGAGGCGGAGCAGCCAGGCCAGCGTGAGGGAGGGAGAGGCGGAGCAGCCAGGCCAGCGTGAGGGAGGGAGAGGCGGAGCAGCCAGGCCAGCGTAAGGGAGGGAGAGGCGGAGCAGCCAGGCCAGCGTGAGGGAGAGAGAGGCGGAGCAGCCAGGCCAGCGTGAGGGAGGGAGAGGCGGAGCAGCCAGGCCAGCGTGAGGGAGGGAGAGGCGGAGCAGCCAGGCCAGCGTGAGGGAGGGAGAGGCGGAGCAGCCAGGCCAGCGTGAGGGAGGGAGAGGCGGAGCAGCCAGGCCAGCGTGAGGGAGGGAGAGGCGGAGCAGCCAGGCCAGCGTGAGGGAGGGAGGAGCTTCCAGGCCAGTGTGAGGGAGGGAGAGGAGGAGCAGCCAGGCCAGCGTGAGGGAGAGAGAGGCGGAGCAGCCAGGCCAGCGTGAGGGAGAGAGAGGCGTAGCAGCCAGGCCAGCGTGAGGGAGAGGGAGGCGGAGCAGCCAGGCCAGCGTGAGGGAGAGAGAGGAGGAGCAGCCAGGCCAGCGTGAGGGAGAGGGAGGCGGAGCAGCCAGGCCAGCGTGAGGGAGAGAGAGGAGGAGCAGCCAGGCCAGCGTGAGGGAGAGAGAGGCGGAGCAGCCAGGCCAGTGTGAGGGGGAGAGAGAGGGGAAAAAGCAGAAGCCTGCTCATATGTTTTGGTAATCTGCATCTCACTATGTCATGTCTTGTCTTGCATGCCTTGCAAATTCACCAAGCCTAAAATTTGCTTCATCCTCTCTGGTTTTATTTGAATTACACAACTTCCCCAGGCATTTATAGCCTATCGGCTAGAACACAGAAAGTAATGTTTTGTGATCACTGAACTGTGATTTTAATTAATACATTTTTTATTTAACCTTTATTTAACTAGGCAAGTTAATTAAGAACAAATTCTTATAAACACTTGACAGCCTACTTAAGGATCCCAACTTCATTAAAATGTTTAAACGTTCATACCCCTACTCTGGATCGACATGTACAGCAGCGTATTCCAATTCCCACCAATATCCAGCAACTTCGCACAGCCATTGAAGAGGAGTGGTGCACAGCCATTGAAGAGGAGTGGGGCACAGCCAGAAGAGGAGTGGAACAACATTCCACAGGCCACAATCAACAGCCTGATCAACTCTATGTGAAAGAGATGTGTCACGCTGCATGAGGCAAATGGTGGTCACTAGATACTGACTGGTTTTCTGATCCACACCCCTACTTTATCTGTATCTGTGACCAACAGATGCATATCCGTATTCCTTGTCATGTGAAATCCATAGATTAGGACCTAATGAATTTATTTCAATTGACTGATTTTACTGTAACTCAGTAAAATCTTTTAAATTGTTGCGTGTTGTGTTTTATATTTTGGTTCAGTGTAAAAGGTTAGCTCAGCTGATGTATTTTTTTATTCATAAGGATCCCCATTAGCCGACGCCAATGGCGACAGCTAGTCTTACTTGGGTCCGACATATAACGAAAAATACATTACAGACAACAGACTTTACAATATACATACATTTAAAAATGTGTGTGTGTGTGTGCTTATCTATTAGTTACACATTTCATTAAATACACATAACAAGTTGGTCACATTTTGGCATATTGAAATGAGACCATGTTGAGAAGACACCACTCGTACTAGGTAGACTGTTGATGTTCCAGTCGATTCTGGAACTTTCTTCTATCTTCCTGTAGACAGTTTGACCAGTCATACTTCATCTTCCTCTCCCGGTTAAAAGTCCATTGTGATATTAAAGATGGTGGTGGCAGTCCGCCAACTGATTTCCTTTTGCTCGACTGTAATAATGCATTGAGCAGCTTGGGGTGTTTGTTCTGCATTCTCCCCTGGTAGAATGGGGATGATGATATGTAGACCAAGCAAAAGAACAGAAACAGCATGATACCTGTTGTGTCTTCAGTCTCAGGACAGGAAACATCAACAGAGATATCAAGAGCTGTACAATGGCCAACAGTGTTTGACAGAATCCTAATGCCAATAAGCAGTTTAATCATTTTATGCCCCGAGGGGATATATCTTTTCATTTCTATGTCTTATTCATGTGGTTATGTCGATCATACAATAGGACATCAATGGTACAGGTACTTGGAGAAGACTGTGATTTACTTTAAAAGGTCTATTTGCTCATTAGAACAGAACACAATAACAAGAAATGCATTGAAAAGGAGGGAAAAAAGAAGAATATTAAAGAGAAAAGGAGAATACCAACCACACAGTTTGTGTTTCCAGCTCCTCTTTCTCTGACTTTTTGTGCCAGAGAAAGTTGCATCATTAGGAGGGCCAATTTGACACAACGAATATAGCCTAGTTTTCTTATGAGTAAACATAGGAGCTGTTGCGTGGGGTTTAGTGGTTTGGTTGCATGCTTGAAAATTCATTCTCTTTTGTCTTTTATACTGAGATGAAAAGCCAACTTCCTGGTTCTTCTCTTGGGTTGTGGGAATTGGTGTGGAGTTCAGATTCACTTGTGCGTTCCAAAATAGACGGAATAAGCGCATAGGAGAGATGATACAGTATAGGGAGGCTTGCATCCCAAATAGCACCCTATTCCCTATATAGTGTCACATAGGGCCCTGATCAAAAGTAGTGCACTATGTAGGGAATAGGGTGCCATTTGGGACGATACCACAGTGTAGTGTAGGGAGACCTTGCTCAAGGAACAAGTGAGTGAGTCCAGGAAAAGCAGTTGATTATTAATTAGAGTCATGGGGAGAGAGAGAGAGAACCCTGGAGCCTTGAATTCACATGAAGACAAATATATACATGAGATACTTCAGGATTGCTCATGTGTTTGAAAACACCATCATCAAACCCAATAAAACACTGAGTAAAGGAAGGCACTCTTTCTTTAATGAGTGTGTGATTCACATGTAGTACTAGTAAGGGATAATGTTATTAACTTGAACAGAACTCTATGACCAGGTACTGAGGTACTGTTCACATCCCTGACCAGGTACTGTTCACATCCCTGACCAGGTACTGAGGTACTGTTCACATCCCTGACCAGGTACTGTTCACATCCCTGACCAGGTACTGAGGTACTGTTCACATCCCTGACCAGGTACTGTTCACATCCCTGACCAGGTACTGAGGTACTGTTCACATCCCTGACCAGGTAGTGAGGTACTGTTCACATCCCTGACCAGGTACTGAGGTACTGTTCACATCCCTGACCAGGTACTGAGGTACTGTTCACATCCCTGACCAGGTACTGAGGTACTGTTCAGTACTGACCAGGTACTGAGGTTTTGTACACATCCCTGACCAGGTACTGAGGTTTTGTTCACATCCCTGACCAGGTACTGAGGTACTGTTCCCATCGCTGACCAGGTACTGTTCACATCTCTGACCCAGTACTGAGGTACAGTTCCCATCCCTTCACATCCCTGACCAGGTCTTGAGGTACTGTTCACATCCCTGACCAGGTACTGAGGTACTGTTCACATCCCTGACCAGGTACTGAGGTACTGTTCACATCCCTGACCAGGTCCTGAGGTACTGTTCCCATCCCTGACCAGGTACTGTTCACATCCCTGACCAGGTACTGAGGTACTGTTCACATCTCTGACCAGGTACTGAGGAACTGTTCACATCCCTTACCAGGTACTGAGGTACTGTTCACATCCCTGACCAGGTACTTAGGTACTGTTCCCATCTCTGAGCAGGTACTGCGGTACTGTTCCCATCCCTGACCAGGTACTGAGGAACTGTTCACATCCATGACCAGGTACTGAGGTACTGTTCACATCCCTGACCAGGTACTGAGGTACTGTACCCATCCCTGACCAGGTACTGAGGTACTGTACACATCCCTGACCAGGTCCTGAGGTACTGTTCACATCCTTGACCAGGTACTGTTCACATCCCTGACCAGGTACTGTTCACATCCCCAACCAGGTCCTGAGGTACTGTTCCCATCCCTGACCAGGTACTGAGTTACTGTTCCCATCCCTGACCAGGTACTGAGGTACTGTTCACATCCCTGACCAAGTACTGAGGTACTGTTCACATCCCTGACCAGGTACTGAGGTACTGTTCACATCCCTGACCAGGTACTGAGGTACTGTTCCCATCCCTGACCAGGCACTGGGGTACTGTTCACATCCCTGACCAGGTACTGAGGTACTGTTCACATCCCTGACCAGGTACTTAGGTACTGTTCCCATCTCTGACCAGGTACTGAGGTACTGTTCCCATCCCTGACCAGGTACTGAGGAACTGTTCACATCCCTGACCAGGTACTGAGGTACTGTACACATCCCTGAGTCATGGGGAGAGAGAGAGAGAGCCCTGGAGCCTTGAATTCACATGAAGACAAATATATACATGAGATACTTCAGGATTGCTCATGTGTTTGAAAACACCATCATCAAACCCAATAAAACACTGAGTAAAGGAAGGCACTCTTTCTTTAATGAGTGTGTGATTCACATGTAGTACTAGTAAGGGATAATGTTATTAACTTGAACAGAACTCTATGACCAGGTACTGAGGTACTGTTCACATCCCTGACCAGGTACTGTTCACATCCCTGACCAGGTACTGAGGTACTGTTCACATCCCTGACCAGGTACTGTTCACATCCCTGACCAGGTACTGAGGTACTGTTCACATCCCTGACCAGGTACTGTTCACATCCCTGACCAGGTACTGAGGTACTGTTCACATCCCTGACCAGGTAGTGAGGTACTGTTCACATCCCTGACCAGGTACTGAGGTACTGTTCACATCCCTGACCAGGTACTGAGGTACTGTTCACATCCCTGACCAGGTACTGAGGTACTGTTCAGTACTGACCAGGTACTGAGGTTTTGTACACATCCCTGACCAGGTACTGAGGTTTTGTTCACATCCCTGACCAGGTACTGAGGTACTGTTCCCATCGCTGACCAGGTACTGTTCACATCTCTGACCCAGTACTGAGGTACAGTTCCCATCCCTTCACATCCCTGACCAGGTCTTGAGGTACTGTTCACATCCCTGACCAGGTACTGAGGTACTGTTCACATCCCTGACCAGGTACTGAGGTACTGTTCACATCCCTGACCAGGTCCTGAGGTACTGTTCCCATCCCTGACCAGGTACTGTTCACATCCCTGACCAGGTACTGAGGTACTGTTCACATCTCTGACCAGGTACTGAGGAACTGTTCACATCCCTTACCAGGTACTGAGGTACTGTTCACATCCCTGACCAGGTACTTAGGTACTGTTCCCATCTCTGACCAGGTACTGAGGTACTGTTCCCATCCCTGACCAGGTACTGAGGAACTGTTCACATCCATGACCAGGTACTGAGGTACTGTTCACATCCCTGACCAGGTACTGAGGTACTGTACCCATCCCTGACCAGGTACTGAGGTACTGTACACATCCCTGACCAGGTCCTGAGGTACTGTTCACATCCTTGACCAGGTACTGTTCACATCCCTGACCAGGTACTGTTCACATCCCCAACCAGGTCCTGAGGTACTGTTCCCATCCCTGACCAGGTACTGAGTTACTGTTCCCATCCCTGACCAGGTACTGAGGTACTGTTCACATCCCTGACCAAGTACTGAGGTACTGTTCACATCCCTGACCAGGTACTGAGGTACTGTTCACATCCCTGACCAGGTACTGAGGTACTGTTCCCATCCCTGACCAGGCACTGGGGTACTGTTCACATCCCTGACCAGGTACTGAGGTACTGTTCACATCCCTGACCAGGTACTTAGGTACTGTTCCCATCTCTGACCAGGTACTGAGGTACTGTTCCCATCCCTGACCAGGTACTGAGGAACTGTTCACATCCCTGACCAGGTACTGAGGTACTGTACACATCCCTGAGTCATGGGGAGAGAGAGAGAGAGCCCTGGAGCCTTGAATTCACATGAAGACAAATATATACATGAGATACTTCAGGATTGCTCATGTGTTTGAAAACACCATCATCAAACCCAATAAAACACTGAGTAAAGGAAGGCACTCTTTCTTTAATGAGTGTGTGATTCACATGTAGTACTAGTAAGGGATAATGTTATTAACTTGAACAGAACTCTATGACCAGGTACTGAGGTACTGTTCACATCCCTGACCAGGTACTGAGGTACTGTTCACATCCCTGACCAGGTACTGTTCACATCCCTGACCAGGTACTGAGGTACTGTTCACATCCCTGACCAGGTACTGTTCACATCCCTGACCAGGTACTGAGGTACTGTTCACATCCCTGACCAGGTAGTGAGGTACTGTTCACATCCCTGACCAGGTACTGAGGTACTGTTCACATCCCTGACCAGGTACTGAGGTACTGTTCACATCCCTGACCAGGTACTGAGGTACTGTTCAGTACTGACCAGGTACTGAGGTTTTGTACACATCCCTGACCAGGTACTGAGGTTTTGTTCACATCCCTGACCAGGTACTGAGGTACTGTTCCCATCGCTGACCAGGTACTGTTCACATCTCTGACCCAGTACTGAGGTACAGTTCCCATCCCTTCACATCCCTGACCAGGTCTTGAGGTACTGTTCACATCCCTGACCAGGTACTGAGGTACTGTTCACATCCCTGACCAGGTACTGAGGTACTGTTCACATCCCTGACCAGGTCCTGAGGTACTGTTCCCATCCCTGACCAGGTACTGTTCACATCCCTGACCAGGTACTGAGGTACTGTTCACATCTCTGACCAGGTACTGAGGAACTGTTCACATCCCTTACCAGGTACTGAGGTACTGTTCACATCCCTGACCAGGTACTTAGGTACTGTTCCCATCTCTGACCAGGTACTGAGGTACTGTTCCCATCCCTGACCAGGTACTGAGGAACTGTTCACATCCATGACCAGGTACTGAGGTACTGTTCACATCCCTGACCAGGTACTGAGGTACTGTACCCATCCCTGACCAGGTACTGAGGTACTGTACACATCCCTGACCAGGTCCTGAGGTACTGTTCACATCCTTGACCAGGTACTGTTCACATCCCTGACCAGGTACTGTTCACATCCCCAACCAGGTCCTGAGGTACTGTTCCCATCCCTGACCAGGTACTGAGTTACTGTTCCCATCCCTGACCAGGTACTGAGGTACTGTTCACATCCCTGACCAAGTACTGAGGTACTGTTCACATCCCTGACCAGGTACTGAGGTACTGTTCACATCCCTGACCAGGTACTGAGGTACTGTTCCCATCCCTGACCAGGCACTGGGGTACTGTTCACATCCCTGACCAGGTACTGAGGTACTGTTCACATCCCTGACCAGGTACTTAGGTACTGTTCCCATCTCTGACCAGGTACTGAGGTACTGTTCCCATCCCTGACCAGGTACTGAGGAACTGTTCACATCCATGACCAGGTACTGAGGTACTGTTCCCATCCCTGACCAGGTACTGTTCACCTCCCTGACCAGGTACTGAGGTACTGTTCACATCTCTGACCAGGTACTGAGGAACTGTTCACATCCCTTACCAGGTACTGAGGTACTGTTCACATCCCTGACCAGGTACTTAGGTACTGTTCCCATCTCTGACCAGGTACTGAGGTACTGTTCCCATCCCTGACAGGGTACTGAGGAACTGTTCACATCCATGACCAGGTACTGAGGTACTGTTCACATCCCTGACCAGGTACTGAGGTACTGTACCCATCCCTGACCAGGTACTGAGGTACTGTACACATCCCTGACCAGGTCCTGAGGTACTGTTCACATCCTTGACCAGGTACTGTTCACATCCCTGACCAGGTACTGTTCACATCCCCAACCAGGTCCTGAGGTACTGTTCCCATCCCTGACCAGGTACTGAGGTACTGTTCCCATCCCTGACCAGGTACTGAGGAACTGTTCACATCCATGACCAGGTACTGAGGTACTGTACCCATCCCTGACCAGGTACTGAGGTACTGTACACATCCCTGACCAGGTCCTGAGGTACTGTACACATCCCTGACCAAGTACTGAGGTACTGTTCACATCCCTGACCAGATACTGTTCACATCCCTGACCAGGTACTGAGGTACTGTTCACATCCCTGACCAGGTACTGAGGTACTGTTCACATCCCTAACCAGATACTGTTCACATCCCTGACCAGGTACTGAGGTACTGTTCACATCCCTGACCAGGTACTGAGGTACTGTTCACATCCCTGACCAGGTACTGAGGTACTGTTCACATCCTCATCCTGGTGGTTTTGCTGTATTTCTCGCCTCTGTGGTTTAAACCATAGAAATATAATTAATTATATTTATATGGTTTGAACTGTATGTTGCTGTGGGATGAAATGTTGAAATCAGAGTTGTTGAGTTGTTCAAGTTTTTCCTCAACAAATTATCACAATCATTTGCTCTATTTGGAGCCATGCTCTCAATCGGACTGACTTGAACTAACAGTGTCCGTGAAGTTTGTATGGCTGTAACAAAGACTGTCGAGTTCAGCTGTGGAGACCTCTCCGATTGTTTTCAGGTGTCCTGAGTTATCATGGGTTGTTGGACCGACACTTCTGCTCTATCTCTGACATCCAGCCTTAAGAGCTGTCACGTGTCAAATATTCATTGAAGTTCAACGCCTCTGGGAATCTTATCCAATAACCAACTGTTCATTCTCATCCATAGGTCCACCTTGTGGGACATCTTGTGATCCCAACCCATGTAGGAATGGCGGAGAGTGTGAGGAGAGCTCCGAGAGCATCGCTGGACATGCTTGTGCTTGTCTGGAGGGATTCACGGGCCTCCGCTGTGACACCCCCGTTAACATCAATTGCCTTTCATACGAATGTCAGCGGGAAAAGGCGTGCTCCTTGGGGGAACATGTGAGAACTCTATTTCTATGTCCCAAATGTCACTCTAAATAGTGCACCGCTTCCGACCAGAGCCCATACAGTCTGGCCCAAGGTATCGCACTATAGAGAGGATAAGATGTCATTATGGACGCATCCCATTTCTCCTTCTTCATTCTTCTGAGGCCTCCTCCTCCGCCTCTCAGAGCCTGATTTTAATAGGAAATGTCACATGAAAATTAATATCTTAGTCTTTGAAGCAGATCGAGTGTACTTTTGAAGGTTGGAACAACAATGAATATTTCTGCCTTCAATGGGGGGGGTTAGCATTGCTTGGGGAAGGAAAGCGTGAGGGTGGTGGCTCTGGTTATTTGTGCTGGCTATTTTGATTAGACTGGAATTAACTATTGCATATTTTAAGAGGCAGATTGAAATTGCAGTTATGAAAGGGGCTCTTTTGTTCTAGATGGAGGCGTCTGTTGGCCACAGTCCGTTTTCAATTTCAGGCCTTTTATCTATGAAATGTTACGGTGATACAGGACAGGGGTTTTAATCATCACCTGCTGAGTGCCAATAGTTTCTCTATTATGCAAGAGGCGAAGCATAGAGAGAAAAATATATTAAAATGGGCTAATTATCTTTTTGTGACCTTCACTTGTGACTTCATTATGGAATTTGCCACAGATTTTACAATAACTGATTTGTAATGGGTTTCTCAACCCAATCGAGAATCTTCTGTAAGGCATTCTTAACCAGTTATAACACCTTAATGAGTGATGCAGGATTACGCATAACAACCTTCATAACACAGTCACATTAATGGGAGCCCAGTGTTGATAGCATAGCAGCACTCTTATGTCAACCTGATCTGTTTGACATTGATTTTGCCTCAGTCTCGTCTCTATAAGGGACTTCATCTGAATGAAAATGAACTCATCTTTCAACCTGAGAGCCTTGGCGACTTGAAGCAACTGTTAATATTAGTATCTTCTCTGATTAAGGATCTTGGTTTTATCATCTCTGACTGTTGAGTCAGATATATTATTATTGTCAAGATCATTCCTGATGAGATGTGATGAGAGCTGGAGTACGCTAGTCGAGCTAATGGCCTAGCTGTCTCCATCTATTCTTAGTTTCTCTATGATGGATTGATTTATTTATTTAAGTCTCGAACACCAATTGTTGCCCAATGGGCTTACAAGACACTATTTCTTTACATACGTGTGCACAAAATACAAAACCAAATGACACTTAACAAATAAAATGCATCGTTAGAGCCCCGCATCGCAGTGGCGTCACTACAGACCCGGGTTCGATCCCAGGTTGTTTCACAACTGGTCTTGACCGGGAGTCCCACAGGGTGGTGCACAATTAGCCCAGCGTCGTCCGGGTTAGGGAAGGTATGGCCGGGCTCATTACTCTCTAGCGACTCCTTGTGGCGAGCTGGGTGCCTGCAGGCGGACGATGGTCGTCAGTTGAACAGTATTTCCTCCGACACATTGGTGCAGCTGGCTTACGGGTTAAGCGGGCGCTAAGAAGTGCGGTTTGGTGGGTCATGTTTCCCCCCCATGACTCGACCTTCACCTCCCGAGCCCATTGGGGAAATGCAGCGATGAGACAAGATCAAAATTGAAAAGAAAAAGGGAGTCAAAAAAAATAAAAAAATAAAAAAGCATAGTTAGTAATCATCAGAAAGTACAGCTTTCACCTTGTCACATTAAACAAACAATACACTTCTTCTTCTCTCTGTGTCACTGCAGCTATCCCGTTTCACTCCCTAACATTGTACTGTTACAGTTCTTTACTCACTTGTTCTGCTGGGGAGAGTGATCTGTCTCCACTAACACTGTCTTGTTCTGCTAGGGAGAGTGATCTGTCTCCACTAACACTGTCTTGTTCTGCTGGGGAGAGTGATCTGTCTCCACTAACGCTGTCTTGTTCTGCTAGGGAGAGTGATTTGTCTTCATTAACACTGTCTTGTTCTGCTAGGGAGAGTGATCTGTCTCTACTAACACTGTCTTGTTCTGCTATGGAGAGTGATATGTTTCCACTAACACTGTCTTGTTCTGCTGGGGAGAGTGATCTGTCTCCACTAACACTGTCTTGTTCTGCTAGGGAGAGTGATCTGTCTCCACTAACACTGTCGTGTTCTGCAGGGGAGAGTGATCTGTCTCCACTAACACTTTCTTGTTCTGCTGGGGAGAGTGCTCTGTCTCCACTAACACTGTGTTGTTCTGCTAGGGAGAGGGATCTGTCTCCACTAACACTGTGTTGTTCTGCTAGGGAGAGGGATCTGTCTCCACTAACACTGTCTTGTTCTGCTAGGGAGAGTGATCTGTCTCTACTAACACTGTCTTGTTCTCTGGGGAGAGTGATCTGTCTCCACTAACACTGTCTTGTTCTCTGGGGAGAGTGATCTGTATCCACTAACACTGTCTTGTTCTGCTAGGGAGAGTGATCTGTCTCCACTAACACTGTCTTGTTCTGCTAGGGAGAGTGATCTGTCTCCACTAACACTGTCTTGTTCTGCTAGGGAGAGTGATCTGTCTCCACTAACACTGTCTTGTTCTGCTAGGGAGAGTGATCTGTCTCCACTAACACTGTCTTGTTCTGCTAGGGAGAGTGATCTGTCTCCACTAACACTGTGTTGTTCTGCTAAGGAGAGTGATCTGTCTCTACTAACACTGTGTTGTTCTGCTAGGGAGAGTGATCTGTCTCCACTAACACTGGCTTGTTCTGCTAGGGAGAGTGATCTGTCTCCACTAACACTGTCTTTACCTTTAATCTAAGTGTGTTTTCTCAAGCTGACTTCAGGCCTGATTTGTTTTCGTCATGTGTGTGTGTGCGCTTGTGCGTGCAAACGTGTGTGTTTGTTTTACATGTGTTTGTGTATATGCTGAAGTGTGTGTGTGTGTGTGTGTGTGTGTCTGCAGACCTCTCCTGAGTGTGCAGCCTCAGTCTGGCAGTGTTCAGATGGCACCACAGGCCCACAGTGCAGGAGGCAGCGAGGCCCGTGCAGCCCTTCGCCCTGCCACAACAACGCCAGCTGTTTAGTCCAGGGAGAGGACTACGTCTGCAGGTGAGACATGGAAATATTCAGGATGCAGGTGAGACACATGGCAGTATATTCAGGATGTAGGTGAGACACATGGCAGTATATTCAGGATGTAGGTGAGACACATGGCAGTATATTCAGGATGTAGGTGAGACACATGGCAGTATATTCAGGATGCAGGTGAGACACATGGCAGTATATTCAGGATGTAGGTGAAACACATGGCAGTATATTCAGGATGTAGTTGAGACACATGGCAGTATATTCAGGATGTAGGTGAAACATGGCAGTATATTCAGGATGTAGGTGAGACACATGGCAGTATATTCAGGATGTAGGTGAGACACATGGCAGTATATTCAGGATGTAGGTGAGACACATGGCAGTATATTCAGGATGTGGTTGAGACACATGACAGTATATTCAGGATGTGGTTGAGACACATGGCAGTATATTCAGGATGTAGTTGAGACACATGGCAGTATATTCAGGATGTGGTTGAGACATGGCAGTATATTCAGGATGTGGTTGAGACATGGCAGTATATTCAGGATGTAGTTGAGACACATGGCAGTATATTCAGGATGTGGTTGAGACATGGCAGTATATTCAGGATGTAGTTGAGACACATGGCAGTATATTCAGGATGTGGTTGAGACATGGCAGGGATGAAGGTGATAAAAAAACAACTTTAACCTTTAACAAGGCAAGTCAGTTAAGAATACATTCTTATTTACAATGACGGCCTACCCCGGCTAAACCCGGGCGAGGTGATCCAGTGACCTACGCATCCTGATTGCCCAGTGTGTTAGTTAGAGTAAAGGGGCTTAGATAGCAACACCAGGGTTAGAGCATGGGGCTTAGATAGTAACACCAGGGTTAGAGTAAGGGGCTTAGATAGCAACACCAGAGTTAGAGCATGGGGCTTAGCTAGCAACACCAGCATTAGAGCATGGGTCTTAGCTAGCAACACCAGGGTTAGAGCATGGGGCTTAGCTAGCAACACCAGGCTTAGAGCATGGGGCTTAGCTAGCAACACCAGGGTTAGAGTAAGGGGCTTAGCTAGCAACACCAGGGTTAGAGCATTGGGCTTAGCTAGCAACACCAGGGTTAGAGCATTGGGCTTAGCTAGCAACACCAGGGTTAGAGCATTGGGCTTAGCTAGCAACACCAGGTTTGTGGCAGGTAGTCTAGTGGTTAAGAGTGTTGCGCCGATAACCGAAAGGTTGCTGGTTCGAATTCCCAAGTCGACTAGGTGAAACATCTGCCGATGTACCCTTGAGCAAGGCACTTAACCCTAATTGCTCCTGTAAATCGTTCCGCTAAGTGACTAAAATGTAAATGTACTGTGTTACTGTGAATGTAGGTGCCCAGTTAAATAAGGGTCAAAAATAATAAAGGTCCTAGATAAAAGCGTCTGCTATGCTGTTGCTTCTATGTTCTTCTAATAAGCTCAGGACAGGAAGCATCTTTAATAATAGCTCATTATTTTCCTTTATATACTTCAGATGAGGGCTGGGAATTGCCAGGGACCTCACGATACGATATTATCACAATACTTAGGTGCTGATAGGTGCGATTCTCACAACTCACAATTAATTCTATGTGTATTTCGATTCAAATTTGATATTGCTATTTAATGTTCCGAACATTGGTCACCTTAGTTCTGCTGCAGAGATATTTAAAAAACATTTTAAAAATATGTAACTTTTATTTAACTAGGCAAGTAAGTTAAGAACAAATTCTTATTTACAATGACGGCCTACCCCGGCCTAACCCTAACCTGGACGACGCTGGGCCAATTGTGCGTATCCCTATGGGACTCCCAATCACGTCCGGGTCGTGATACAGCCTGGAATTGAACCAGGGTCTGTAGTGACGCCTCTAGCACTGAGATGCAGTGTTTTAGACAGCTGGGCATGAAAATAAAATTGCTGAAAACATGTTGGCTCAGTATTTAAAGCTGCAATATGTAACTTTTTGGACGACCCGACCAAATTCACATAAAAATATGCTTTATAGATCTGTTGTTCTCATTGAAAGCAATTCTAAAAAGCAGTAGATCTGTTCTATGTGTGCTATTTCTATGTTTCCCGTTCAAAAGTTTAGTTTTTGCGTCTTTCACTTTCCGTTTTGTACACTAGCTTCAAACAGCTGAAAATACAATATTTTTGGTTCTGGAAAATATATTTCACAGCGGTTTAGATGGTACAATGATTCTCTACACAATGACTGGTTGTTTTGTCACATTGGACGGAAATTGGACGGACTTTTAGAATTTTTGCAACCAGGAAATGGCGGAGTGATTTCAGCATATTGTACCTTTACCAATAAAACGGAGGACAAGGATATAGGATGAAAAATACCGGAGTTTGGGCGCAGGTACAGCCTGCTAGCGGTTTACTTGGAGTCATATATCGATATAATATTGTCCAAAAATAAGATCACCATATTTAACTGTATCGATTCCCCCCCATCACTACCTCAGATCTGTGTAATGATATTAGTTGGTTATTAACATTTCTTTAAAGAATGTATACATTTTCTCCCTTTTAAACTGTTCTCTGGTGATCATGACAAAGAGTGATGGCAACGTATAATATTTAATAGGTACTTACCATTTAGGATGGGTGATTCAGGCCCTGTTCTAGAGCTATTGTTTCGGCTGTCTCAGGCAATAGTACTCAGAGGATATGAAGGGTAAAGTTCAGGCCAGTCAACACATTCAAATGTCTTCTCTTCTCTGAGTCAGGTGGACATAGAGGTGGACATAGAGGTGCACATAGAGGTGCACATAGAGGTGGACATAGAGGTGGACATAGAGGTGCACATAGAGGTGCACATAGAGGTGGACATAGAGGTGGACATAGAGGTGGACATAGAGGTGGACATAGAGGTGGACATAGAGGTGCACATAGAGGTGCACATAGAGGTGCACTTAGAGGTGGACATAGAGGTGGACTTAGAGGTGGACATAGAGGTGGAAAAGGTCAATCGAACACATTTCAACATTTTATTTCAACATTTTTGAGCAACCTCTTTTTTGGAGAAAGGTATATTAGTATTGAATGAGAGTGACCTGATGACGTATGGGAGTTAAATGAGCCAATGACACAGTGTCATGGGTGAGTGGTTCTCTAGTGGGAGAGCAAGGGAGGGCAGTGCCCAGATAAATGGGTAACGGTCTCACGGGACCCACAGCTCTCTGTGTGTGTGTGTGTCTGTCTTTGTGTGTGTCACATGGGACCAACTGCTGTGTGTGTGTGTTTGTGTGTGTGTGTCACATGGGACCAAGTGTGTGTGTGTGTGTGTGTGTGTGTGTGTGTGTGTGTGTGTGTGTGTGTGTGTGTGTGTGTGTGTGTGTGTGTGTGTGTGTGTGTGTGTGTGTGTGTGTGTGTGTGTGTGTGTGTGTGTGTGTGTGTGTGTGTGTGTGTGTGTGTGTGTGTGTGTGTGTGTGTGTGTGTGTGTGTGTGTGTGTGTGTGTCACATGGGACCAACTGGTAATAACAATGGGAACATGGTGCAGCCTGACCCCATGACATTATTTCAGTCCCATAGCTCAGGATGGAAGATGGGTTCCAAGCAGAGAATGGGACGTGTCTGCCTGTTGAGTAGAGGATAGTGTAGAGAAGGAGATATGTCTGTCTGTTGGGTAGAGGATAGTGTAGAGAAGGAGATATGTCTGTCTGTTGGGTAGAGGATAGTGTAGAGAAGGAGATATGTCTGCCTGTTGGGTAGAGGATAGTGTAGAGAAGGAGACATGTCTGTCTGTTGGTAGAGGATAGTTCAGGCTAGTTGTGTTTTATTGTTAGAGTTTTGGTGAGTTAGATTTTCATTGTGTTCATGACACTTGAAACTTTAATGCAATAGGCCCTGATTTTCACTTTCCTAAAATGTAGATGCTGTAGTCACAATAGTGGGGTTTATTTATAGTGATTCCAGTCCATTACCAAAATACATTTGTCAATTGTTAAGAATGCCATGGTTATGTAAATGTTTGATGAACCATGATACATGTTTGTCAGACTGCAGTGCTTTTCACTGTTGTGTGGATGCTATAGTTAGACATAGTGTCTTCAGAATGTATTCACACCCTTTTCCACATTGTATTATGTTACAGCCTTAATTTACTATCTATTACATTTAGATCTTGTTTTGTCACTGGCCTACACACAATACCCTCCTAAATGTCACAATACCCTCCTAAATGTCACAATACCCTCCTAAATGTCACAATACCCTCCTAAATGTCACAATACCCTCCTACATGTCACAATACCCTCCTACATGTCACAATACCCTCCTAAATGTCACAATACCCTCCTAAATGTCACAATACCCTCCTAAATGTCACAATACCCTCCTAAATGTCACAATACCCTCCTAAATGTCACAATACCCTCCTAAATGTCACAATACCCTCCTACATGTCACAATACACTCCTACATGTCACAATACCCTCCTAAATGTCACAATACCCTCCTAAATGTCACAATACCCTCCTAAATGTCACAATACCCTCCTACATGTCACAATACCCTCCTACATGTCACAATACACTCCTACATGTCACAATACCCTCCTAAATGTCACAATACCCTCCTAAATGTCACAATACCCTCCTAAATGTCACAATACCCTCCTAAATGTCACAATACCCTCCTACATGTCACAATACACTCCTACATGTCACAATACCCTCCTAAATGTTACAATACCCTCCTAAATGTCACAATACCCTCCTAAATGTCACAATACACTCCTACATGTCACAATACCCTCCTAAATGTCACAATACCCTCCTAAATGTCACAATACACTCCTACATGTCACAATACCCTCCTAAATGTCACAATACCCTCCTAAATGTCACAATACCCTCCTAAATGTCACAATACACTCCTACATGTCACAATACCCTCCTAAATGTCACAATACCCTCCTAAATGTCACAATACCCTCCTAAATGTCACAATACCCTCCTAAATGTCAAAGTGGTATTATGTTTTAGAAATGTTTACAAGTTAATTAAAAATGAAAAGCTGAAATAAGAATCGAACCATTTTGTTAAGGCAAGCCTAACTATGTTCAGGAGTAAAAATGTGCTTAGTAGTCACATAATAAGTTGCATGAACTCACTTTGTTTGCAAAAAAAGCAGACATTGAATTTCCCTTTGAACATGGTGAATTTATTAATAACACTTTGGATGGTGTATCAATACACCCAGTCAGTACAAAGACACAGGCGTCCTTCCTAACTCAGTTGCCGGAGAGGAAGGAAACCGCTCATGGTGATTTCAACATGAGGCCAACGGTGATTTTAAAACAGTTACAGAGTTTAATGGTTCTGATATGAGAGAAGTGAGGATGGATCAACAGCATTGTAGTTACTCCACAATATTAACCTAATTGACAGAGTGAAAAAAAGGAAGCCTGTACAGAATACAAATATTGAACATGCATCCTGTTTGCAACAAGGCACTGAAGTAATTCTGTAAAAAATGTGGCAAAGAAATTCACCTTTTGTTCTAAATACAAAGCGTAATGTTTGGGCCAAATCCAACACAACACCTCCCTGAGTATCACTCTTCATATTTTCAAGAATGGTGGTGGCTGCATCATCTTATGCTTACACATGTTATGTTATATCCTACCCTGATAAGAATGTTATATCTTACACATGTTATGCTATATCCTACCCTGATAAGAATGTTATATCTTACACACGTTACGATATATCCTACCTTGATAAGAATGTTATATCTTACACGTTATGTTATATCCTATCCTGATTAGAATGTAGAATGTTATATCTTACACATGTTATGTTATATCCTACCCTGATGAAGGATGTTATATCTTACACATGTTATATCCTACCCTGATAAAGGCTCTTTGGCAGAAACGTTGGTCAAATAAATCCACACCGAGGAGAGATGTGTGTGACTTTGTTTTTCAGCTCTACCACACCATGATCGTCTTGTCTGCATCTCCTCCTCTGTCATTATTATTATCAGTAGTCTGGTCTACATATCATGCCAGGTGTTATTGATACCTCTGACAACCAGTTGCTCTCCTCCTCTCCTCTGCAGGTGCCTGCCAGGGTTTTCCGGGAAGAGCTGTGAAGAGATAATAGACTACTGCAGTCTGCTCAGTGTCAACTGTCTGCACCAGGGACTGTGCCTCAGCGTAATTGGTGGATATAATGTAAGTCAGCCAATAGGTGAGGCCTAATGAAATGTGGGAAAGGCAACAAAAAAAAAGGTTTGATATGATGAGCCATAGTTTATTAGTGGGCTGCTTGGACAGGGTAGTGTTCTGCCCTCTACACATCAGAGAAAACACACCCTGGGGCTATTAGGAATGTTTTACAATAGACTACAGTAACCATTAGTGTATAGACCTCTCTACGTTCCAAATGGCTCCCTAGTACCTATATAGTGCACTACTTTTGGCCATTTTGGCCTCGTCCTCTCCATGTTCAAAACAAGTGGCATGTTTTGTGTAATGATTTAGTATGTCTAGTATAGGGGCACCTTGTACCTCGCTTCAGGTTAGTGCACATTCAGGAGTTATTTTGTTTTCATAGCACGAACAGCCGATGAACACCACTATGGTATGCCAATGTCGGGTAATAAAACAACAGGCCACTGGTAGCCGTTAAAGGAATAGTGCGAGATTTTGGCAATGAAGCCTTTTTTTACTCGGGGTTAAGTGAACTCGTGGATTCCATGATTTTTGTCTGCGTGCAGTTTAAAGGAAGTTGGAGGTAGTTTTGCGAGCCATTTCCAGTCACTGCGCTAACACTAGTTAGCAATGGCTCGTAAAACAACCTCAAACTTCCTTCATTGTCAAAATCAGGCACTATCCCTTTAACACTCATCTATTTATTTATTTATGACATATTTAGAAGCTATCAGTTTCTCACTTTTCATGTCTATATTTTTTTGCTACATGATTTATATACTTTGTTTTCTTGCTACTGTTTCAATAACGTTTTGCTGTCACATTCAATATCAGCTGTACACTTTGAATGATGTGCCAAGCAGCCCATTCTATCGACTTGTTTAGAAGAATATTTACATTTGAGATAGTAGATAACTATGTATTGATAATTTTATGTCAATATTTGTGTATTTAATGTATTATAGTGTTCTAAGTTCTAGATATGATGATAAAAGGTAAAACATTCACAAAATATCGTATCTGTTTATATTTTATCATATCGTCCACGCCAACTTGTCAATGTGGGGTTTAACTATTTACTATCAAATGTAAATAATATTCTAAACATGTCGATAGAATGGGCTGCTTGGCACATTATTCAAAGTGTCCAGCTGATATTGAATGTGACAGCAAAACGTTATTGAAACAGTAGCAAGAAAACAAATTAAATAGAATCATGTAGCAAAAAATATAGATATTTAAATCTCCAAACCAAAAATCATAACATGATTACAGGTTTCCTATGGGTGGTGATTAGGGCTTGTCCATGGACATGAACATTGTTGATCATGGGTATTAAAGTATATCTATGCATCACACTTCCTAAATGTTCAGACATCTGTTTTCTGAATCTAGCCAATGGATTACACTCTAGTCTCATTTAAAGTAAAGGACATTCAATAGAATCTGCTTGGTCTAACGCTGTCATGATATAGATGATTGAGCATTTATTCTATCTGACTACTACATTGCTTATACATTTCCATTTGTTTGCAGAAAATGTCAAATTCTAATAAAACATTGTGCAAATGAGAGTATGATGTTAATGAGAGAGCCGTCGGTTAAAATCGGATTCTATGACGTCTTGTGAAGCCATAAAACCATTTCACAACCATAAAATACCCAAAATGTGCCCACTTCATCATTATCCTGCATCGGAAGGCACCTGAAACCAGGCTGTAATGCCCATGGCCCTTAGCTTCTAATTATCCCTCATCAGTCCTGGTCTGTTGCTTTAGATCATTCAGAAGGCTCTGGGGCTGCATCTGAAATGGCACCCTATTCCCTATTCCCTTTTCCCTATGTAGTGTATGGGCTCTGGTCAAAAATAGTGCACTATGTAGGGAATAGGGTGCCATTTGCTACTGACTCTGAGCTGCAGGACTGTTTAAAGCTGCCTGTGTTGCTGTGTGTGGATTTCTCTTGCTCCAATCAGTGTCAGTCATAATCAAGACATTGACACTAGTCTGGCGTAATGAGCCGTCTCCTTTGCAATTTCTTGATCTGCTACCCCCTGGGGAAAATGATGAGGTCGTTTGTCAGGTCAATTTGGGCTGTTGTCCATTAGATGCGCTGACTGTGTCCTGAAGTTGCCCTCTTTATTCAGTGTAGACTGAAGAGGTACTGGCGTTCACGTCGTAGAACCAAATGAAACCTTCTAATTAGTAAGAACAGAGATACCGTACGCTACCCATCAGCACTTGGCTCTGCTGATAAATGAAACTTTAGTTAAATTAGTGTTGAGATGCACAATGTGAACCGGTCAACTCAGTGCCATTGTAGGTTTCCCTGGTATGGATCTCATCAGGAAGTTGCCTTAGTGTAGAGGCATAGAGCTCGCCAGTTAAGTCTTAAAAAACGGAAATGAAACCTCAGCCATTCCTATGTGGGAAAGAATGGCGTTTTTGGGGTCAACCCCAAAAATAAGGTCAGAGGTTAACACGGGCTTAGGAGATCTTATATGTTTTGTTCTATGAGATAATATCAGTCAGTTAACATGACCTTTATGAGTTATGAAGACTTTATGTGTTTATAAATACCTCAAGTTCCACAAAAAGGTATGTTAGCCGAGGAAGATTATTTCATAGAACAAAACGTATAGGATCTCCTAAGCCCGTGTTTACCACAGACCTTATTTTCAGAGTTTATCAAAAAACTCTCCAAAACCACATTCATTTCCCCTGAGGCTTTGGCTAACGAACTAGAGCGGAGTTAGCCTCCATTTGTGCCTACAAAAAGACAACATTACTATTGCTGTCTATTGGTAACCTGCATGACAGTATGTTGTGTAGAATGTACATTAGTCCAAGAAACTAATTTAACCCTTATAATTGGCAGTAAAAGATGTGATGCATACCACTGCAGTAGGAGTAAACAGGATGAAGTCCAATAACAGACCTGGTTAGTATGGATTTACAAGACCAGATTGGTGATTGTGTTTGTCTGCAGATCAATGATTACTGGTTCATCTCTTCCTCACAGTGTCTCTGTGCTCCTGGATGGATAGGGGAGTTCTGTCAGTACGGAGGGAACGCCTGCCTGATCTACCCAGACAGCTGTATGAATGGGGCCACCTGCATCACCACAAGTCAACCTACGGCTCCCCCACAGTACAGATGTATCTGCAGCCCTGGTTACACAGGTAAGGGACCGTGAAAGGGGGATACCTAGTCAGTTGTACAAATTAATGCCTTCAACTGAAATGTGTCTTCCGCCTTTAACCCGACCCCTCTGAATCAGAGAGGTGCAGGAGTAATTTAACCCGACCCCTCTGAATCAGAGAGGTGAAGGAGTAATTTAACCCAACCCCTCTGAATCAGAGAGGTGCAGGAGTTATTTAACCCGACCCCTCTGAATCAGAGAGGTGCAGGAGTCATTTAACCCGACCCCTCTGAATCAGAGAGGTGCAGGAGTTATTTAACCCAACCCCTCTGAATCAGAGAGGTGCAGGAGTTATTTAACCCAACCCCTCTGAATCAGAGAGGTGCGGGGGGCTGCCTTAATCGACATCCAGTGGGTTTAACTGCCTTGCTCAGGGGCAGAATGACAGATTTTTACCTTTTCAGCTCGTGGATTCGATCTAGCAACCCTTCGGTTACTGGCCCAACGCTCTAACTACTAGGCTACCTGCTGCCTACTGCGTTAGTATACGCATGGTTGTTTTCACTGCCAGTTCCTTGGTAGGTTGAGAAATACAAATTATACACTTCTTCAGAGTTTTATGTAAAAGTCATTTTACTGTAGTGTTTGTTTTGGAAAATAATTTGGTACTGTATAAGGATGCACTATTTTCAGAGTATTGATCTCTACATATAACTTTAAATATTAAGTTATTGTGCAGTTTTAAGGTAAATGTTTGTACGTTGAAGTGCATATTGGATACTACTGGTCTTAGATCTGCAGTATCCTATCACACGTTTAATACAGCAGTTATCCTAATTTATTTATTTATTTTTTTCACCTTTATTTGACCAGGTAGGCTAGTTGAGAACAAGTTCTCATTTGCAACTGCGACCTGGCCAAGATAAAGCAAAGCAGTGTGACACAGACAACAACACAGAGTAAACAATAAACAAGCCAATAACACAATAAACAAATCAATGACACCGTAGAGAAAAGAAAGTCTATATACAGTGTGTGTGCAAAAGGCATGAGGAGGTAAGGCAATAAATAGGCCATAGGAATGAATAATTACAATGTAGCAGATTAACACTGGAGTGATAAATGAGCAGATGATGATGTGCAAGTAGAGATACTGGTGTGCAAAAGAGCAGAAAAGTAAATAAAATAAAAACAGTATGGGGATGAGGTAGGTAGATTGGGTGGGCTATTTACAGATGGACTATGTACAGCTGCAGTGATCGGTTAGCTGCTCAGATAGTTGATGTTTAAAATTGGTGAGGGAAATAAAAGTATCCTATCACACGTTTAATATAGTGTTTCTCCTCATGTGTTTGGATCTGAGTATCCTATCACAGCGTTTAATATAGTGTTTCTCCTCATGTGTTTGGATCTGAGTATCCTATCACACGTTTAATACAGTATTTCTCCTCATGTGTTTGGATCTGAGTATCCTATCACAGCGTTTAATATAGTGTTTCTCCTCATGTGTTTGGATCTGAGTATCCTATCACACGTTTAATATAGTGTTTCTCCTCATGTGTTTGGATCTGAGTATCCTATCACAGCGTTTAATATAGTGTTTCTCCTCATGTGTTTGGATCTGTAGTATCCTATCACAGCGTTTAATATAGTGTTTCTCCTCATGTGTTTGGATCTGTAGTATCCTATCACAGCGTTTAATATAGTGTTTCTCCTCATGTGTTTGGATCGGCAGTATCCTATCACAGTGTTTCTCCTCATGTGTTTGGATCGGCAGTATCCTATCACACGTTTAATACAGTGTTTCTCCTCATGTGTTTGGATCTGTAGTATCCTATCACAGCGTTTAATATAGTGTTTCTCCTCATGTGTTTGGATCGGCAGTATCCTATCACAGTGTTTCTCCTCATGTGTTTGGATCGGCAGTATCCTATCACACGTTTAATACAGTGTTTCTCCTCATGTGTTTGGATCTGAGTATCCTATCACACGTTTAATACAGCGTTTCTCCTCATGTGTTTGGATCTGTAGTATCCTATCACACGTTTAATATAGTGTTTCTCCTCATGTGTTTGTCCTATCACACGTTTAATACAGTGTTTCTCCTCATGTGTTTGGATCCTATCACACGTTTAATACAGTGTTTCTCCTCATGTGTTTGGATCCTATCACACGTTTAATACAGTGTTTCTCCTCATGTGTTTGGATCTGAGTATCCTATCACACGTTTAATACTGTGTTTCTCCTCATGTGTTTGGATCCTATCACACGTTTAATACAGTGTTTCTCCTCATGTGTTTGGATCTGAGTATCCTATCACACGTTTAATACAGCGTTTCTCCTCATGTGTTTGGATCTGAGTATTCTATCACACGTTTAATACAGTGTTTCTCCTCATGTGTTTGTCCTATCACACGTTTAATACAGCGTTTCTCCTCATGTGTTTGGATCTGTAGTATCCTATCACACGTTTAATATAGTGTTTCTCCTCATGTGTTTGTCCTATCACACGTTTAATACAGTGTTTCTCCTCATGTGTTTGTCCTATCACACGTTTAATATAGTGTTTCTCCTCATGTGTTTGGATCCTATCACACGTTTAATACAGCGTTTCTCCTCATGTGTTTGGATCTGAGTATTCTATCACACGTTTAATACAGTGTTTCTCCTCATGTGTTTGTCCTATCACACGTTTAATACAGCGTTTCTCCTCATGTGTTTGTCCTATCACACGTTTAATACAGCGTTTCTCCTCATGTGTTTGTCCTATCACACGTTTAATACAGCGTTTCTCCTCATGTGTTTGTCCTATCACACGTTTAATACAGCGTTTCTCCTCATGTGTTTGGATCTGAGTATCCTATCACACGTTTAATACAGCGTTTCTCCTCATGTGTTTGTCCTATCACACGTTTAATACAGCGTTTCTCCTCATGTGTTTGTCCTATCACACGTTTAATACAGCGTTTCTCCTCATGTGTTTGGATCTGAGTATTCTATCACACGTTTAATACAGTGTTTCTCCTCATGTGTTTGTCCTATCACACGTTTAATACAGTGTTTCTCCTCATGTGTTTGGATCTGAGTATCCTATCACACGTTTAATACAGCGTTTCTCCTCATGTGTTTGGATCTGTAGTATCCTATCACACGTTTAATACAGCGTTTCTCCTCATGTGTTTGTCCTATCACACGTTTAATACAGCGTTTCTCCTCATGTGTTTGGATCCTATCACACGTTTAATACAGTGTTTCTCCTCATGTGTTTGTCCTATCACACGTTTAATACAGCGTTTCTCCTCATGTGTTTGTCCTATCACACGTTTAATACAGCGTTTCTCCTCATGTGTTTGGATCTGAGTATTCTATCACACGTTTAATACAGCGTTTCTCCTCATGTGTTTGGATCCTATCACACGTTTAATACAGTGTTTCTCCTCATGTGTTTGTCCTATCACACGTTTAATACAGCGTTTCTCCTCATGTGTTTGTCCTATCACACGTTTAATACAGCGTTTCTCCTCATGTGTTTGGATCCTATCACACGTTTAATACAGTGTTTCTCCTCATGTGTTTGGATCTGAGTATTCTATCACACGTTTAATACAGTGTTTCTCCTCATGTGTTTGTCCTATCACACGTTTAATACAGTGTTTCTCCTCATGTGTTTGTCCTATCACACGTTTAATACAGTATTTCTCCTCATGTGTTTGGATCTGAGTATCCTATCACACGTTTAATACAGTGTTTCTCCTCATGTGTTTGGATCTGTAGTATCCTATCACACGTTTAATACAGTGTTTCTCCTCATGTGTTTGGATCTGTAGTATCCTATCACACGTTTAATACAGCGTTTCTCCTCATGTGTTTGGATCGGCAGTATCCTATCACACGTTTAATACAGCGTTTCTCCTCATGTGTTTGGATCTGAGTATCCTATCACACGTTTAATACAGTGTTTCTCCTCATGTGTTTGGATCCTATCACACGTTTAATACAGTGTTTCTCCTCATGTGTTTGGATCCTATCACACGTTTAATACAGTGTTTCTCCTCATGTGTTTGGATCCTATCACACGTTTAATACAGAGTTTCTCCTCATGTGTTTGGATCTGAGTATCCTATCACACGTTTAATACAGCGTTTCTCCTCATGTGTTTGGATCTGAGTATTCTATCACACGTTTAATACAGTGTTTCTCCTCATGTGTTTGTCCTATCACACGTTTAATACAGCGTTTCTCCTCATGTGTTTGGATCTGAGTATTCTATCACACGTTTAATACAGTGTTTCTCCTCATGTGTTTGTCCTATCACACGTTTAATACAGCGTTTCTCCTCATGTGTTTGGATCTGAGTATTCTATCACACGTTTAATACAGTGTTTCTCCTCATGTGTTTGTCCTATCACACGTTTAATACAGCGTTTCTCCTCATGTGTTTGGATCTGTAGTATCCTATCACACGTTTAATATAGTGTTTCTCCTCATGTGTTTGTCCTATCACACGTTTAATACAGCGTTTCTCCTCATGTGTTTGGATCTGAGTATTCTATCACACGTTTAATACAGTGTTTCTCCTCATGTGTTTGTCCTATCACACGTTTAATACAGCGTTTCTCCTCATGTGTTTGTCCTATCACACGTTTAATACAGCGTTTCTCCTCATGTGTTTGTCCTATCACACGTTTAATACAGCGTTTCTCCTCATGTGTTTGTCCTATCACACGTTTAATACAGCGTTTCTCCTCATGTGTTTGGATCTGAGTATCCTATCACACGTTTAATACAGCGTTTCTCCTCATGTGTTTGTCCTATCACACGTTTAATACAGCGTTTCTCCTCATGTGTTTGTCCTATCACACGTTTAATACAGCGTTTCTCCTCATGTGTTTGGATCTGAGTATTCTATCACACGTTTAATACAGTGTTTCTCCTCATGTGTTTGTCCTATCACACGTTTAATACAGTGTTTCTCCTCATGTGTTTGGATCTGAGTATCCTATCACACGTTTAATACAGCGTTTCTCCTCATGTGTTTGGATCTGTAGTATCCTATCACACGTTTAATACAGCGTTTCTCCTCATGTGTTTGTCCTATCACACGTTTAATACAGCGTTTCTCCTCATGTGTTTGGATCCTATCACACGTTTAATACAGTGTTTCTCCTCATGTGTTTGTCCTATCACACGTTTAATACAGCGTTTCTCCTCATGTGTTTGTCCTATCACACGTTTAATACAGCGTTTCTCCTCATGTGTTTGGATCTGAGTATTCTATCACACGTTTAATACAGCGTTTCTCCTCATGTGTTTGGATCCTATCACACGTTTAATACAGTGTTTCTCCTCATGTGTTTGTCCTATCACACGTTTAATACAGCGTTTCTCCTCATGTGTTTGTCCTATCACACGTTTAATACAGCGTTTCTCCTCATGTGTTTGGATCCTATCACACGTTTAATACAGTGTTTCTCCTCATGTGTTTGGATCTGAGTATTCTATCACACGTTTAATACAGTGTTTCTCCTCATGTGTTTGTCCTATCACACGTTTAATACAGTGTTTCTCCTCATGTGTTTGTCCTATCACACGTTTAATACAGTATTTCTCCTCATGTGTTTGGATCTGAGTATCCTATCACACGTTTAATACAGTGTTTCTCCTCATGTGTTTGGATCTGTAGTATCCTATCACACGTTTAATACAGTGTTTCTCCTCATGTGTTTGGATCTGTAGTATCCTATCACACGTTTAATACAGCGTTTCTCCTCATGTGTTTGGATCGGCAGTATCCTATCACACGTTTAATACAGCGTTTCTCCTCATGTGTTTGGATCTGAGTATCCTATCACACGTTTAATACAGTGTTTCTCCTCATGTGTTTGGATCCTATCACACGTTTAATACAGTGTTTCTCCTCATGTGTTTGGATCTGAGTATTCTATCACACGTTTAATACAGTGTTTCTCCTCATGTGTTTGGATCTGTAGTATCCTATCACACGTTTAATATAGTGTTTCTCCTCATGTGTTTGTCCTATCACACGTTTAATACAGCGTTTCTCCTCATGTGTTTGGATCTGAGTATTCTATCACACGTTTAATACAGTGTTTCTCCTCATGTGTTTGGATCCTATCACACGTTTAATACAGTGTTTCTCCTCATGTGTTTGGATCTGAGTATTCTATCACACGTTTAATACAGCGTTTCTCCTCATGTGTTTGGATCTGAGTATTCTATCACACGTTTAATACAGCGTTTCTCCTCATGTGTTTGGATCTGAGTATTCTATCACACGTTTAATACAGTGTTTCTCCTCATGTGTTTGTCCTATCACACGTTTAATACAGTGTTTCTCCTCATGTGTTTGTCCTATCACACGTTTAATACAGCGTTTCTCCTCATGTGTTTGGATCTGAGTATTCTATCACACGTTTAATACAGCGTTTCTCCTCATGTGTTTGGATCTGTAGTATCCTATCACACGTTTAATACAGTGTTTCTCCTCATGTGTTTGGATCCTATCACACGTTTAATACAGTGTTTCTCCTCATGTGTTTGGATCTGAGTATCCTATCACACGTTTAATACAGCGTTTCTCCTCATGTGTTTGGATCTGAGTATTCTATCACACGTTTAATACAGCGTTTCTCCTCATGTGTTTGGATCCTATCACACGTTTAATACAGCGTTTCTCCTCATGTGTTTGTCCTATCACACGTTTAATACAGCGTTTCTCCTCATGTGTTTGGATCCTATCACACGTTTAATACAGCGTTTCTCCTCATGTGTTTGGATCTGAGTATTCTATCACACGTTTAATACAGCGTTTCTCCTCATGTGTTTGGATCCTATCACACGTTTAATACAGCGTTTCTCCTCATGTGTTTGGATCTGCAGTATTCTATCACACGTTTAATACAGTGTTTCTCCTCATGTGTTTGGATCTGAGTATTCTATCACACGTTTAATACAGTGTTTCTCCTCATGTGTTTGGATCTGAGTATTCTATCACAGCGTTTCTCCTCATGTGTTTGGATCTGAGTATTCTATCACACGTTTAATACAGTGTTTCTCCTCATGTGTTTGGATCTGAGTATTCTATCACACGTTTAATACAGTGTTTCTCCTCATGTGTTTGGATCTGAGTATTCTATCACACGTTTAATACAGCGTTTCTCCTCATGTGTTTGGATCTGAGTATTCTATCACACGTTTAATACAGTGTTTCTCCTCATGTGTTTGGATCCTATCACACGTTTAATACAGTGTTTCTCCTCATGTGTTTGGATCTGAGTATTCTATCACACGTTTAATACAGCGTTTCTCCTCATGTGTTTGGATCTGAGTATTCTATCACACGTTTAATACAGTGTTTCTCCTCATGTGTTTGGATCCTATCACACGTTTAATACAATGTTTCTCCTCATGTGTTTGGATCTGAGTATTCTATCACACGTTTAATACAGCGTTTCTCCTCATGTGTTTGGATCTGAGTATTCTATCACACGTTTAATACAGTGTTTCTCCTCATGTGTTTGGATCCTATCACACGTTTAATACAGTGTTTCTCCTCATGTGTTTGGATCTGAGTATTCTATCACACGTTTAATACAGCGTTTCTCCTCATGTGTTTGGATCTGAGTATTCTATCACACGTTTAATACAGTGTTTCTCCTCATGTGTTTGGATCCTATCACACGTTTAATACAATGTTTCTCCTCATGTGTTTGGATCTGAGTATTCTATCACACGTTTAATACAGTGTTTCTCCTCATGTGTTTGTCCTATCACACGTTTAATAGTATTTCTCCTCATGTGTTTGGATCTGAGTATCCTATCACACGTTTAATACAGTGTTTCTCCTCATGTGTTTGGATCTGAGTATCCTATCACACGTTTAATACAGTGTTTCTCCTCATGTGTTTGGATCCTATCACACGTTTAATACAGTGTTTCTCCTCATGTGTTTGTCCTATCACACGTTTAATACAGTGTTTCTCCTCATGTGTTTGTCCTATCACACATTTAATATAGTGTTTCTTCCTCCTCTCCACATGCCATCTGCTGAATGTGTTGGAGGCCATAGTTCATGTTCTTCCCAAATTAATATTGTTGCCCTAAGGCCTGTCATTCCCGTTATAAGGCGTGTCATTCCCGTTATATGGCGTGTCATTCCCGTTATATGGCGTGTCATTCCCGTTATAAGGCGTGTCATTCCCATTGCTCATCTTTTCACAATGCCTCTCCAAGTGGAATATTCCATCATTTGCGTTATTTTGTCTAAAATATGACAGGCAGAGACGGGGGTTGCAGGACATTTCTTCATTGAGCCTGCCTACCAAGGACAGCAACAAGATATTGGCTGATACATGAATACTATAAGCAGCAGCTATTGGAGTAATTCAACCACTTCTATCCACCCTGAAGGAAAAACATTAACAAATATAGGTTATCTTAGATATGATCAAATTGAAACACATCATTTTATTTTTTATTTTTTACAATTAAGTCCAAAAGTGTAATCCTTGGGTTCGACCAAAAAAGTAATTCACTTTACAGAAATATTTCAATACAATTTTTAGACTCATGTCGTTTGATAGTTAATGACGCTCCTTGTTTATTCTAAACCTGTACAAAAAGCTGGATGCCATGAAAAGTCATTTTTCAATTTGTTTTATACATCGTACACTTCATTTCTGGGTCCATTAACCTAATTCCAAATATTTTAGACTCTGTTGAAAAGAGTTTTCAAGGACCACTAGTAAACAAGTCTTTAGATTATAACTTTCATGTGTTTTCCTCTGGTGTTAAAAAATGCACATCTTCTCGATATATGTTTAATTTGGAACCCAGAAATAGAATTTGAGTATCTAGTTCTCCATCATACATACAACAGCTTAAACCAAACCACAACCCCTCAGAAGGAACAAGTGGCTCTCTTCATTTCATGTCTTTCATCGTTGGTCCCTCTCAATCCTGTCAGCAGAACCTCAGTCCCCATCTTAGCTGACACACTCACACCTGTCACTCCGATAAGTCCTTACATAGCATTACATGAGCTAGGGCTTTTTTTGTGCTGCGCCAGGCTCAAATATTGGTTGCCACTTCGCTGATGGAAAATTGTCTCTCACAATGTGGCAGCACCTCAGTGACTGATGGAACCCTTCACTCCGAGCCGTCCATGCCAAGTGGAACCCTATTCCCTTTGTAGGGGACTACTTTTGACCAGGGTCAATAGGGCTCCTCCTGGTCATAAGTAATGCACTATGCAGGGAAAAGGCTGTAATTTGGGACACAGCCCTAGGCATCCAGGGACCCCTTTTTCGATGTGGAATTATGAAGCGTTGAAGCGGGCGGACTTTCAGAAGGCCCCCCGTTTAATTTCAGAACCCGTCTCGAAGCCCCTCAGGACCAGTCTGTCTGGAGTAGATCAAACATTTCTGAGTGCATTGCTCAAGCCCCTGATATTTACGTTTTTATTCAGACTAGAAAAACATGAACTTGCGGAACGATGGTATAAGCGTTTATGAAATGCTCATGTACTGCAGAGATCCGGGTTTTGAATGGGTTATGAATGTGTCATGAAGTCCCTATGTAGGTACCCTTCGTATAAAGTGTTACCCTTTATTCTTAGGGAAACTGTACAGACATTGGAGGCATTTTTCACCTTGCGTGGCTTTATAGTTTTTTTTCCCCCAGACGCATATCAAGGGGTTATTTTCTTTTTCCAGGCAGGCAGACAAGGTGCTGTCCAAAAGGCCATCACAAAATGCCAAGCACCTGATTGTAATCTGCCAAAAAATGTCCGGTGACATGCTGAAGAGACACTATGAAACTTTAGAAGGGCAGATTCCTCCGAGATAGGGCGTGTGTCTCAAATGGCACTCTATTCCCTATATAGTGCACTACTTTTGATCAGAGCCCTGGTAGAAAGTAGTACACTATAAAGGGAATGTAGTGCCATTTGGGACGCAGACCATGCCTTTTGTTGTCCATATCTTTCCCCTGCCTTGTTATATTTCCAATCAGAGTCTCCTAATTGAAATCACACAGCTATTGAAAAGCCAAGGAGTCCCAGAACACCAGTAATTCAGTCTTGTGGATTTAAAGAAGCTAATCTCCGCTCCATATCCTGTCTCTTTTTATATGGCCCTTGAAACAACAGACTGTCTGACCAACTGCTACGTTCTTCTCCAAGTGGAAGCAATCATAATGTAAAATCAAGGAGCAGGAGAATATTAGGGTTAATTTCTTTAAAACATCTAATATGAATTCCAAAGAGGATTTAAGATACTTCCATTTTAGGTTAGCTAAAGGAGGTTTTACAAGATATACATTTTAGTGTTACTAAAGGATGGAATATCATGTTTCTCTCCCTCTCTCTCTCTCTGCCCACAATATACAGTAGATAGTTGTACCACTGCTTCAATCACCGAACCAAAGTGGTTGTGGTTGTCAGTGTTCATATATCATCAATGTTAGAGCTTAGATTTTATTAGACAACTTCACATGCTTGCCACCAACCCTTTTTTTATTTACTTACTCTGAATGTTTATATTCTGCCCGCTTCCTGTTTCCTCATAAAAGGTAGATTTAGTGGCTTGTGATGTCTCCGGTAGTGCTGCACTATTATCTTGAATAAAACACATCTCTACCGATGCATAGCGTACCTCTAAGCAAAGAAAGCAGACAATAAATGTAAAATGGCCGTAGTAAAATGCCCGCTTTCGTTGTTCCAGTGCTCACATTTTAGTACATCACAGGCCAGTGCTCTACTGCAGACCGGCAGACAGACCGGCAGACAGACCGGCAGACAGACCGGCAGACAGACCGGCAGACAGACCGGCAGACAGACCGGCAGACAGACAGGCAGACAGACAGGCAGACAGACCGGCAGACAGACAGGCAGACAGACAGGCAGACAGACAGACAGGCAGACAGACAGGCAGACAGACAGACAGACAGACAGGCAGACAGACAGACAGGCAGACAGACAGGCAGACAGACAGACAGGCAGACAGACAGGCAGACAGACAGGCAGACGGACCGGCAGACAGACCGGCAGACAGACAGACAGACAGACAGGCAGACAGACAGGCAGACAGACAGACAGACAGACAGGCAGACGGACAGGCAGACAGACAGACACGTGCCTGTTGTAGTAAACCTGTGTGTCTCTCCAATGGTATACAGGAAGGAAAACTGGAGCTATGGTAGAATCTCCAAAAACAAACCGAAAAGGCATCAAATTAACGATTTTTGTTGGAGCAAATGGTTCTGGGGCCGACAAAATTATTATAACTAGAAAAGTACATTTCCTGAAGAAAATGTGGTGTGCTTTTTAGCTTGTGAATGATGATTTAATGTATAGGATAGCCTGAACATGTGAAGTTGGTTTGGCATCTTTAGCTTGTGAATGATGATTTAATGTATAGGATAGCCTGATCATGTGAAGTTGGTTTGGCATCTCTAGCTTGTGAATGATGATTTAATGTATAGGATAGCCTGAAAATGTGAAGTTGGTTTTGCATCTCTAGCTTGTGAATGATGATTTAATGTATAGGATAGCCTGAACATGTGAAGTTGGTTTGGCATCTCTAGCTTGAACGGTTCAAAAGGTACTGTTGTTGAGTTATTTCATGCAAATGTAGTTTATGCAAATACAGTTGATAAAAGTTTTTATGAATTGGAATTTTATGCACATTTATGCAAATGTGTACATACAATGAACACAAATATAAACGCAACATGTAAAGTGTAGGTCACACGTTCCATGAGTGTCACGTCTGCCCCCCCCCCCCCCCCATGGCGCCAAGCTGCCCTGCATCACGCACTCCTGCCATCTATTACACACACCTGTCTTCCCTCGGCACGCGCATCAGCGATATTGGACTCACCTGGACTCATTCATCACCTGTTTATTTCCTCCCCTATATTTGTCAGTTCCCCTGCTCTGGTCCCTGCTGCTGCATTAATTGTTTTTTTGTCTGTATTACTCGTTTGCTGACGCTGTTCCATGTCTGTTCTATATTAGATGTTTGACTCCCTGTACTTGCTTTGTCTTTCCAGCGTCATGCTTGTGACAATGAACTGAAATAAAAGTTCCATACTCACAAAAAGCTTATTTCTCTAAAATGTTGTACACAAATGTGTTTACATCCCTGTTAGTGAGCATTTCTCCTTTGCCAGGATGATCCATCCACCTGACAGTTGTGGCATTATCAAGAAGCTGATTAAATAGCATGATCATTACACAGGTGCACGTTGTTCTGGGGACAATGAAAGGCCACTCTAAACTGCAGTTTTTAGGGAGCGTGCTATTGGCATGCTGACTGCAGCAATGTCCACCAGAGCTGTTGCCAGAGAATTTAAAGTTGATTTCTCTACCATAATCTTCGTTGTTTTAGAGAATTTGGGAGTATGCCCAACCGGCCTCACAACCACAGACCTTGTGTAACCACACCAGCCCAGGAACTCCACATCCAGCATTTTCCCCTGCGGGATCGATCGTCTTGAGACCAGCCACCTGGACAGCTGATGAAACTGTGGGTTTGCACAAACTGTCAGAAACCGTCTCAGGGAAGCTCATCTGCGTGCTCATTGAACTACAGTTCGGCGAAGTAACCAACTTCAGTGGGCAAATGCTCACCTTCTGTGGCCACTGGCACGCTGGAGAAATGTGCTCTTCGTGGATGAATCCTGGCTTCATCTGTACCAGGCAGATGGCAGACAGTGTGTATGGCGCTGTGTGGGCGAGCGGTTTTCTGATGTGAACATTATATGAACTGTGACTCAGTAAAATCTTTGAAATTGTTGCATGTTGTGTTTATATTTTTGTTCCGTGTAGTTATAGTTGATAAAGATTTTAAAGAGTTTGAAGATGAATGTTTTGAAGTTGATCATGAAGCGTAACTGGCCAAGGAGCAGGACCATTTTAAAAAGCTACTTCTGTATACCTATGGTTCTCATTCATGTTATTTTACGCACAATTAAAATCGCTATAGTTCAGAAAGTATACTGTACATAGTATAAAAAATCGCTAGACAGGCAATCTAAGTAGGGGCAGACTGAACATCTCAACGTTGGTTTGGGGTTGATTGCTTAAAATGTGAAAGAGGAGATGGGTCTAGATTCTAGAATCTTTAAAAGTCTATGGACCCTTTGTTTGCCATTGAAAGGCATTGGGAACTCATTAATATATTGTTGTAGTACAAAAAGTATAAATGCTATCACAAATATTTTTTTCAATCAATCTGTGTTTTAAAGTTGGTTTTGTGTTTTATAGATTAAATCGTTTAAGTGCTAGAATAAAATAAATATAATAATAATGTAGGAAATCGAAAGTTGTTCTTCATCAACCTGTACACTGTACACTGCAAATTGACCCCAACTAAGCCCAAAAAGAGATTATATTTGAACATAGCAATCATTTCATACCTTCATTACACTGGTTTTGTCCCGCGGGCCGCCTGTTGCCGACCCATGCTGTACAGTAAGAAATGTATCATTAAGCAGAGGGCTTCTTTGGCGGTGGTGTTCTTTCTGAAAATACAATTTATCATTATTTAACATTTTTGCAAAGGTTTGCATAGTGTGTTGCTTTGGCCTTGGACGGTGCCCAAGAACTGCAGTATATGAGCCAATTACTGACACCAGCCAAGTCCTCTCTGGGTATTTATGAGCTGGCTACATGGTGCTGGAGATCTGAGTTTTAAGTGTGTCCCAAATGGCATCACATTCCCTTTATAGTGCACTATTTTTGACCAGGGCTCATAGGGCTCTAGTCAAAAGTAGTGCACTATATAGGGAATAGGGTGCCATTTTGGAACATACATTGAACCTTGCTGTGCTCACTCTCGCCTTGATACGTCAATGAAGAACTGTGATCCACATGGTCACACACACACACACTAATCTCAGTTCTTAATGCTATTGTCTGGGTTCCTGGGTTCAAATACTATTCAAAATAATTTCAAATACTCTATCTGTGCTTGATTGGGCTTGCCTGCTGTGATGGAACCATCAGGAAAGTCTCAAAAGTGCAAACCAAAACCCTGCATAACAGGCACCCCCACTCCAGGCAGGCTAAAGCAATGTTTAATATGTTGAATACTATTTGAACCCAGATCTGGTTAATGCCTCTTTCTCTCATTCATCTCAATATCCTTTACATGCATTATTTTCTGTGAACGTTCCTACGCTAATGTATAAAGTTCATGGTACATTAGTAATTAAGTTTGCTCTGCAGAAAGATATAATCCTATCTTAATTGGTTTCCATTGCATATTTCATCTGCGATGCACACATCGTTATCCACTTCACCTAACCTGGAGCTTTAGAAAGGGGAAATTAATCCCAATGTATAACAATGAAGTAATCACAAACATTCACCCTGAACCTTTTCCAAGTTTATTCCTCATTGACGGTTCATGGTTTGCTACATGACCTTCGTGTTTCAGTATCGAAGGTATTTATGATATTTCATGAATACATTTTGAGGTGGTTTTGAGGATTATTTACTTAAGTAGGTAAATGCTCATAATGGGAATTTTGGAAATATTCAGGGGAGCATTACCATGCTTACTGAGAGAGATCCAGGCTGTATCACATCTAGCCGTGGTTGGGAGTCCCATAGGGTGGCACACAATTGGCCCAGCGTCGTCCGGGTTTGGCCGGTGTAGGCCGTCATTATAAATAAGAATTTGTTCTGAACTGACTTGCCTAGTTAAATAAAGCTTAAATAAAAAATCAAAGATTGATTTGTTCTATACTACCAGTGCCCTCCCAGGCCCACCCACTTGGGAGTCAGGACCTCCCACTGGGGAGTCAGGACCTGCCACTTGGGAGTCAGGACCACCCACTTGGGAGTCAGGACCTCCCACTGGGGAGTCAGGACCTGCCAATCAGAATTAGTTTTACCCCACAAAAGGGCTTTATTACAGACATAAATACTCCTCAGTTTCATCAGTTGTCCAGGTGCCTGGTCTCAGACGATCCCGTAGGTGAGAAGCCGGATGTGGAGGTCCTGGGCTGAAGTGGTTACACGTGGTCTGCGGTTGTGAGGCCGGTTCAATGTACTGCCAAATTCTCAAAAATTATGTTGGAGGTGGCTTATGGTAGAGAATTGAACATTCAATTCTCTGGCAACACCTCTGGTGGATATTCCTGCAGTCCCTCAAAACTTGAGACATCTGTGGCATTGTGTTGTGTGAAGAAACTGCACATTTTGGAGTGGCATTTTATTGTCCCAAGCACAAAGTGCACCTGTGTAATGATCATGCTGTTTCATCAGCTTCTTGATATGCCACACCTGTCAGGTGGATGAAATATTTTGGCAAGGGAGAAATGCTCACTAACAGGGATGTAAACACATTTGTGCACAACATTTGAGAGAAATAAGCTTTTTGTGAGTATGGAACATTTCTGGGATGTTTTATTTCAGCTCATGAAACATGGGACCAACACTTTACATTTTTAGTTCATATTTTTGTTCATTATATATTGACATATCTCGTGGACAGACGAAGTAAACATTAAGTGAGATTTTAGTTCTGGGTTAACCAAGATGTATATGGGACATAACATAGCCTAACACAACATACTATTGTTATCCATATTAGGGATGGAAATGGGAAATAATTTCACTATTAGAATAGTACAAATAATATTTCTGATGAGTGTTTAGCGTTGATCTGTGTCAGGCCCTCGGTTAGGTGTGTGTCCTGTAATCTCTATTTAAAGAGGGGTTAATAGCAATCCCTTGTCAGGGCTGACTGGAGGACTAAATGTGCAGTAGTAGCTCAATGCATCGTCATAAAAACTACATTCAAAGTTTGTTTTATTAAATTAAGACTTTCAAATGTCATGGTTATATCATTTCTATGTAACTATGTCACAAGGATAATTGAATTAAAAATATGTTTTTTTCTGGATAAAATAGACCTGCGAAATGTTTGAGTACTACTACTAACGTCCGTTCGGATATTTGAATATTCAAATTAGCGTGCCCATTCCTAATCCATATGACATAATATTAACAGTACAAGACAGACAGACTGATACGTTCGTAGGAGCGCATATTTCCTTCTGATACTACTCCTGTACATTTCTCTCTACTTGACTTGAACGACCTGCATTTACTTCCATGTCCAATTATATTCCCATTTGACCTTTTATGTTCCTTCATCTCAGGGGGCCATCTCACCACTTTCTGCTTTTATCTGTCAACAGTAGTGAACTATATAGGGATCAGTGCCATTTGAGACTCATGCCCAGGTTATATCCTGGCTTCTATATCAGCTACCCTCTCACTGTGACCTTTCAATGACCACTTTACCTGACCTTTCAACTTGACCTTTCAATAACCAGTTTACCTGACCTTTCAATGACCAGTTTACCTGACCTTTCAGTGACCAGTTTACTTGACCTTTCAATAACCAGTTTACCTGACCTTTCAATTAACAGTGTACCTGACCTTTCAATTAACAGTTTACCTGACCTTTCAAGGACCAGTTTACTTCACCTTTCAATAACCAGTTTACCTGACCTTTCAATTAACAGTTTACCTGACCTTTCAATTAACAGTTTACCTGACCTTTCAATGACCAGTTTACATGATTTTTCAACCTTACCTTTCAATGACCAGTTTACCTGACCTTTCAAAGACCAGTTTATCTGACCGACTCACATTCATCATCATCACCCCAACAGACCAATTCTTCTTCCTCTGTGGGTTTTAACCTGGGAGCCAGCCTGTTTCTGCTCTCTCTCTCCACCTCCTTATGGATGACAAGCAGACTGCCACTCAGGCTAAGGCAGCTGGACGGTACTGTAACGTTCTTGGATCTATTCCATGTGGCTCTATTGAAGGCTACAGACGTTTTGGGGGACTGTGTTGTACAATACAACTTTATTTGTCCAACTGTTACACCAGAAATGTGTCTTCTGCTCTGTTTATGACAAAAATAATGAAGAGTAGCAGAGAGTTGACTTAGTTGTTGGTGGAATTATTTCTCTGTTTTCGGTCAGTCTGGAATATGTATTCTGTCTCCCATGGTAAAAAAAAGAAATGCACACACTGAAATGCATTACTTAATAATCGGATGGCGAGTTCCTTTGCATTAAACCAATATTTATGTTGGTTATTTCTTGGGTCATGTTTCATCTTCCATGAAGAATGACCCCCCCACCCATTGAGAGTACTACCTGTACAATACTTATAATACATTTCTTCTGACATATCTTTGCACATCGCTGTTGGGATGGATTTGTACGATTTGTAGCTACACAATGTGGCATTTTTATATATATATATATATATATACCAACAGAAAGAACATTGTGATATTAATCATAGTAGGTCTGCTGTACAGTAGACTGAGGCTTCGTCCCAAATGGCACCCAATTCCCTTGATAGTGCACTTATTTTGACCAGGTACCATAGTGGATCCCATAGGGCTCTGGTCAAAAGTAGTGCACTATATAGGGAATAGGGTGTCATATGGGACATATCCTGAGATTGACTCTTTCAAGAGGGGCTTTTACTACATGTACTGGATTTGCCGTTATTGATGAACGGATGTTTATGATAAATCACTTCCACAGTCACATCTGAGACGAATCCCCTGTATGGTAGGAGCTTAACGACTAAATCACCGTAGAACGATTAAATCACCATCTAGATGCATTACGTAGGAAGGTTATATCCGAGCTAGATTTCAACTAGACTTGAACATGAGATAGCACTGTGAGAATCCCCATCTAGACTTGGAACATGAGAGAGCACTATGAGAATCACCATCTAGATTTAAACTAGACTTGGAACATGAGAGAGCACTGTGAGACACTGGCTTTTGTGTTTCACAGTTTAAGATTCTTCTGCATTTTAATGTTGAGTGGCATAATAGCTTTTGCAAATAGTTTTCCCTGCTGTTTTTCCAGTATTTGTAATTATTAAAGAGAAATGAAAAGAATGAACTGCTACACTGTTTATAAAACTACAGGACTTTGGAATGTTCCCTCGGAGTTGTAAGGGGGAATTTACAATCCCAACGTTGAATCATTGAGACCATTTACATTTGGGGTTAATTAAAATGCCTACATAAACTAATTAAACACAGTGTAATCAGTCACTACTACACCTTCCTCTTGTTTTTCAGGACCCCACTGTGAGACAGAAATTAACCAGTGTTTCTCCAACCCCTGTCTGCACAATGGGACATGCTTGGACTCTGTTGGCTTCTACAAATGCAGGTGTCCACCAGGTATTTATGTTGTGCCCCCTCACATTCAGTTTCACTAAGATAGGGACCTATCCATCCCAGCCCCAAACAAGCCATTGGGTGCATCCCAAATGGAACCTTATTTCCTATATAGTGCACTTCTTTTAACCAGTTCTATGGTCCTGTTCAAAAGTAGTGCACTATAAAGGGAACAGGGTGCCTTTTGGACAATGTCCTTTGACTGACAGCTGAGCAAATCACTCGGCTCATTGCCAAAGCTCATTACTGCAGGAGAATTATGTCAATATTGTGATATGGAATTCTCTCCTTTCATGGGGTATTCGACTCCTGTATTAATATGATTCTGCAGTAATTGTTTATTCGTCTCGACCGGCTGAGGCTGAATTTACATTCACTGATGCAGTCTGATGGAGATGTACCACCCTAGAGACGAGAGGGTGTGTGTGTGTCTGTGTGTGTGTGTGTGTGTGACTGGCATGCAGGGCAGAGTTTATGCTGGGCTGCCAGATGATGCTGCACTTTCAATCAGAGCATTGTCCCCATCACACCGTCCACCAGAGTCGGGGTCACTTCCATTTCAATTCAGTCAATTCAGGACGGAAACGGAAATTCAAAACCAAATTCCATTTCTTCCTCATTAAGAAATCAAAGGGGATCGTTGTAATTTCTGATTACATCCTGAATTGACAGAATTTAAATGGAATTGAACACGAGCCAGGTGTCCACTTCACCATCATCCATCCATAGTAATACATGGAATGTGTCCCAAATGGCATCCTGTTACCTATATCTAGAGCTCTGGTCAAAAGTAGTGCGTTATAAGGGGAATAGGATGCCTTTTGGGACGCAGATCTGGTGTTCATCTTTAAGACCAGAAATGGGGCAGGTTATTCTGAATGAGTTGTCCTTAGATCAGGATCTCCGGCAGGACATGATCAGTCTTGAAAAGGCTTTAGACTCAGTCTACAGTCAAGTACTACCTGGTTTGTTACATCATAAGCCAGTTTCCAGGACCCGGATTAAAGCTGCAATATGTGTCTCTTTGGGTGACCTGACCAAATTCACATAGAAATGTGAGTTATAGATCAGTCATTCTCATTGAAAGCAAGTCTAATAAGTGGTAGATCTGTTCCATTTGTGTTATTTCTATGCCTGCCATACTAAAGTTTCATTTCTGCTGCTTTTTCTTTCGGTTTTGTGCACCATTTTCAAACAGCACAAAATACTATATTTTTGGTTATCGAAAATATATTTCACAGCGGTTTAGATGATACAATGAAATTAGGTGAACTATTAGAATTTTTGCAACCAGGAAATGGCCGAGCGATTTCTGCATGTTGCACCTTTAAGCCTAGTCCTAGACAAAAAAACATGGTAATGATCCATTGAATATGCTTTTAAGTCCAGGATCTTAATCTGTGTCTGGGAAACCAACCCTAGAAGTTTGAGTTAATGTTATCAGTCAGAAGATCGTTGTTTCTCCTCACAAACACGTCATCCTATTGTACTTCTTGTTTGGGGAAAATTGCAAAGTCTGTTCCCTTCTCATTTTACCGGTCAGCTGAGTTTTACTCAGTGGCTAATCTCAATGTTGATGATAATGAGTCTGTTTCGCTGCTTCCTTGCAGGATTTCTGGGCCAGAAGTGTGAGGTGGATGTAGATGCCTGTACCCTACCCAACACCACATGCCCTAGAAACACACATTGTCTGGATCTGCCTGATGGACTGAAGTACACATGTCGCCTGCTGTGCCCACCGAACATACAAGTGGGTAAAACAACACTTTTTTGTGCAGAACGTGGGGTTAATCCTAACTTCCATTTAAATTACATGTTCACTTAATCTCCCATTGACGTCAATGCATGACTACTTGAACATTTGTCTTAAATGAAATGTAGGATTTGCCCCCAACTGAACAAACAAACCCCATCTATGGCTATGGAATAGAGAGAAGGAACGAGATGTGGCTATGGAATAGAGAGAAGGAACGAGATGTGGCTATGGAATAGAGAGAAGGAACGAGATGTGGCTATGGAATAGAGAGAAGGAACGAGATGTGGCTATGGAATAGAGAGAAGGAACGAGATGTGGCTATGGAATAGAGAGAAGGAACGAGATGTGGCTATGGAATAGAGAGAAGGAACGAGATGTGGCTATGGAATAGAGAGAAGGAACGAGATGTGGCTATGGAATAGAGAGAAGGAACGAGATGTGGCTATGGAATACAATATTGAATCTAGCTACACATCATATCAAAGATTCTGCCAGCTTTTTAAAATAAACAAGATGTCATTTGCTTTGCAAACGGCCTGAGTTATTTGGTATTGTCCCCGAGATACAGTATTTCATAGTGAATAAGCACTCGTTGTGTGAATGGTGTGATGTCTTCACATGTAATTTTGAAGTAAATGAATACGTATTGATGTGTGTGACAATGTTCTCTTCTCTCTCTACAGCCATGTGCCAACGGAGGACGTTGTGTCTTGAACAACGGCAGCAGTTACACCTGTGTCTGTGCACCTGGATGGGCAGGACGTAACTGCCGTTTAAACATCAATGATTGTGTTCAGCACTGGTGCCAAAACGGGGCCACTTGTGTAGATCAGATTGATGGCTACAGGTGAGTGCCTAAGGCACTGTCTCAAATACACTATTCCAAAAAGTCATGGCCCATTGATTTTGTTATAATGTTCAGATGGCATACGAACACGGCATTAACCGTGGTAAAATGTGTAGAATTGCAGGAAACTAAGTTAAACTGTAACCCCCCCATCGCCCCCTTAACATTAGTAAAACATTAAGCCTTCTAAGGCTAAGTGTTTGCTGTTGTATGTGTTTATTAGTAAAACGTTAAGTCCCTTTGACCTGTCCTGGACCGGTCCTGGACCGGTTCCGACCGACATTTCTGTGTGCAGAGCGCTGTGTGAATTGTGCAACATCAACAACATTCCACATTTTGTTGTGTTACAGCCTGAGTTCAAAATGGATTAAAACATTTTTTTTACCCATCTACACACAATACCCCATAATGACAAAGTGAAAACATGTTTTTATTCTATTTTAGCAAATATATTGAAAGTAAATTATTGCTTTGCACTCCGTGAAAGCTCTGGTTGTCCCGCTTCACATGTCACTCCGCTGTCATCTGAGATGCAGGATGTGAAATCTGACACCTTATATATAGACATTTCTGTGTGTAATTTCAACAAATCTGCCAAAATCAAAAAAACAAACATGTATTCACTTTGTCATTATGGGGAATTGTGTGCAGATGGGTGAGATGTTTTGTTGTTGATTTAATCAATTTTGAATCCTTTCTGAAGGCCCTGTAACTGGTTTTATGTATTGTCTATGTGTAGCCTGAGGAAGTCTACTGATTAAGACTGCTACCTTCAGAGAACACACATACCGTGTCGGTGTGGGTTCAAGTCCGTCACAGGCCATTCATTCTGGCACTAAACCTCTCTCCCATCTTCCCTGTCTTTCTCTCTGTCCTCTATCCAATAAAAATACACGGTAGGTTTAGGCCAACCGCTGCTCCGATGGTTACCTCAACAATGGGGTTATACAGAATAGAAAAAAGTATTGGAAACTCCATTAACAATTGCTGGTTTGCAATTCCCTCTAGGATGCTAGAATGTTCTCAACTGGCCTACCTGGTGAAATAAAAAATAAAAAACGAATTAAGATCCATTTAGAAATTCTCTTAAATGTTTTGGTAACACTTCACTTAAGACAGACAGCTATAATGCATTACAAGGCAGTTTTAATGCATCTTAAGACTTGTCAGAAAGTATCTATGAACTGTGTCTGTTGATATCATCTTATAATGGGAGTTGTTTGTCACCAGCTGCCTTTGTCCCAGAGGATACAGCGGTAGCTACTGTGAGATGGACGTTGACAACTGCATTGGACACCACTGCTCTGAGCACGGCGTATGTCTAGACCAACAATACAACTATACTTGTCGCTGTGAGCTCGGGTTCCAGGGGAGCTACTGTGAGCAGGAGACGGATGAGTGTAAGAGTTCCCCGTGTGTCAATGGTGCCACCTGCGAGGATGTCATCGGAGGCTATCAATGCCACTGCCCCCCAGGGTTTGAAGGTAGGCCCACAGTATGTTACCACACTTGTGATAACATAAAACAATTGATTTCAGGTCAACGCACCAACTAACTGACTAACTATTGCACTGTTTGAGCTAGGAACACAAGCATTTCACTACACGCGCTATAACATGTGCTAAATATGTGTATGTGACCAATAACATGTGATTTAGATTTGATTTAACGAATGAAGAGTGTGCGGCAGGGGTTTTCTTAGTTCATTGTTGTTAATATCTGTCATCCTTTATCGTGGTAGCTTTGAAATCGTCAAATGAATACCTCAACCAAATTACAAATGAACACATTGTGTTCCCTTACCTTGAAAAACACAACCTGATAACCAAAAAGAGAACGTGGCATAGAAGCATCCCCTTGAAAATATCCTATTTGTACAGATGACTTCACTGAACAAAAAATATACAAGATCCCAGAAATTGTCGATACCCACAAAAAAATGAATTTCTCTAAAATGTGGTGCACAAGTTTGTTACATTCCTGTTAGTGAGCATTTCTTCTTTGCCAAGATAATCCACCTGACAGGTGTGGCATATAAAGAAGCTGATTAAACAGCATTATCATTACACAGGTGCACCTTGTGCTGGGGACAATTAAAGGTCACTCTAAATAGGCAGTTTTTTAACACAACACAATGCCACAGATGTCTCAAGTTTTGAGGGAGAGTACAATTGGCCTGCTGACTGCAGGAATGTCCACCAGATTTGCTGCCAGATAATTTAATGTTAATTTCTCTATCATAAGCCACCTCCAACATTGTTTTAGAGAATTTGGCAGTACGTAAAACCGGCCTCACAACCGCAGACCACTTGTAACCACGCCACCACAGGGCCTCCACATCCGGCTTCTTAACCATCTGGATTCTTAACCTAACTCCCTGGTGGGTGGGCCTATACCCTGCCAGGCCAACCCATGGCTGCACCCCTGCGCAGTCATGTGAAATCCATACATTAGGACCAAATTAATTCCTTATATGAACTGTAACTCAAAAAAATCATTGGAATTGTTGCATGTTGGATTTATATTTTTGTTCAGTATATATTGGCACCCTCGAAATGGAGCAGAATGCTCTGTTTTCTGTTTATAATGAATGGTCAGCCTGAGCAGTCTGCAGGCTGAGGGACATTAGTTGTTCGTGCCGTACAACCATTGATTTACAATACAGCACTTGGCAGAGCTCTGTGTTCCCTAGTACCCCCATGGGAGTGTACACAATGCCATAAAGGTCCCTGAAGACAAGCTAAATTGGGGCCACAATTCTATCAAGTTGTGTGTGTGTGTGTGTGTGTGTGTGTGTGTGTTGTGTAAGTAATATAAACTCAGCAAAAAAAGAAACGTCTCTTTTTCAGGACCCTGTCTTTCAAAGACAATTCGTAAAAATCCAAATAACTTCACATATCTTCATTGTAAAGGGTTTAAACACTGTTTCCTATGCTATGTTCAATGAAGCCTAAACAATTAATGAACATGTACCTGTGGAATGGTCGTTAAGACACTAACATCTTACAGACGGTGGGCAATTAAGGTCACGGTTATGAAAACGTAGGACACTAAAGAGGCCTTTCTACTGACTCTGGAAAAAACACCAAAAGAAAGATGCCCAGGGTCCCTGCTCATCTGCATGAATGTGCCTTAGGCATGCTGCAAGGAGGCATGAGGACTGCAGATGTGGCCAGGGCAATAAATTGCAATGTACGTACTGTGAGACGCAGCGCTACAGGGAGACAGTGGCAGACCGCGTGTAACAACACTTACACAGGATCCGAACATCACACCTGCGGGACAGGTACAGGATGGCAACAACTGCCCGAGTTACACCAGTGCTCAGACTGTCCGCAATAGGCTGAGAGAGGCTGGACTGAGGGCTTGTAGGCCTGTTATAAGGCAGGTCCTCACCAGACATCACCGGCCTATGGGCACAAACCCACCGTCGCTGGACAAGACAGGACTGGCAAAAAGTGTTCTTCACTGAGGAGTCACGGTTGTGTCTCACCAGGGGTGATGGTCTGATTCGCGTTTATCGTCGAAGGAATGAGCGTTACACCGATGCCTGTTCTCTGGAACGGGATCGATTTGGTCCCATAGCATCATCGAACTGAGCATGTTGTCATTGCAGGCATTCTCAACACTGTGCGTTACAGGGGAGACATCCTCCTCCCTCATGGTACCCTTCCTGCAGGCTCATCCTGACATGACCCTCCAGCATGACAATGCCACCAGTCATACTGCTCATTCTGTCCGTGATTTCCTGCAAGACAGGAATGTCAGTGTTCTGCCATGGCCAGCGAAGATCCTGGATCTCAATCCCAGGTCCCTGAGACCTGTTGGATCAAAGGGTGAGGACTAGGGCCATTCCCCCCAGAAATGTCCGGGAACTTGCAGGTGCCTTGGTGGAAGAGTGGGGGAACATCTCACAGCAAGAACGGGCAAATCTGGTGCAGTCTTTGAGGAGGAGATGCACTGCAGTACTTAATGCAGCTGGTGGCCACACCAGTTACTGACTGTTACTTTTGATTTTGACCCCCCCCCCCTTTGTTCAGGGACACATTATTCCATTTCTGTTAGTCCCATGTCTGTGGAACTTGTTCAATTTATGTCTCAGTTGTTGAATCTTGTTATGTTCATACAAATATTTACACATGTTAAGTTTGCTGAAAATAAACAGTTGACAGTGAGACGTTTTTGTTGTTGTTGCTGAGTTTAGTACATATTCTGCTGTTGTACATGCGTTACATAATGTGATCGAATGCTACAACATATGATTGTGAAGGTGTCAATAAGCATTACTGATGTTCCTTACTTTACTTGGGAAGCATTTTTATAATATAGAAAGTCACTTTGTCGTACAGACATCACATTATACTGGTGCTGGTATAACCATTTGCCCAGAACACGATCAAATCAAGTACAGTACACTGTAGGGTGAACAGACAATAGAAGGTATTTACATTATAACACATCAACAATAAGCTTAGAAAAGTACACCAAGCCAACTGAAATGTGCACAGAGCATCCACAGAACGTATACCACAAGGTATATGTACAGAATGTCATCTGTTGTGTTTCCAGGGAGATGGTGCTCAGAGAATGTTAATGACTGCTGGTCAAGGCCTTGTTTGAATGGAGGTTCCTGTATGGATCTGCTGAATGGATACATCTGCCACTGTCCTTTTGGTGAGTACTCTACTGACTAGCATAGCACCATAGAAATCACTGTCCTTTTGGTGAGTACTCTACTGACTAGCATAGCAGCATATAAATCACTGTCCTTTTGGTGAGTACTCTACTAACCAGCATAGCAGCATAGAAATCACTGTCCTTTTGGTGAGTACTCTACTAACCAGCATAGCAGCATAGAAATCACTGTCCTTTTGGTGAGTACTCTACTAACCAGCATAGCAGCATAGAAATCACTGTCCTTTTGGTGAGTACTCTACTAACCAGCATAGCAGCATAGAAATCACTATCCTTTTGGTGAGTACTCTACTGACTAGCATAGCAGCATAGAAATCACTGTCCTTTTGGTGAGTACTCTACTGACTAGCATAGCACCATCTGTCCTTTTGGTGAGTACTCTACTGACTAGCATAGCACCATAGAAATCACTATCCTTTTGGTGAGTACTCTACTGACTAGCATAGCTGCATAGAAATCACTATCCTTTTGGTGAGTACTCTACTGACTAGCATAGCAGCATAGAAATCACTGTCCTTTTGGTGAGTACTCTACTGACTAGCATAGCACCATCTGTCCTTTTGGTGAGTACTCTACTGACTAGCATAGCAGCATAGAAATCACTGTCCTTTTGGTGAGTACTCTACTGACTAGCATAGCTGCATAGAAATCACTGTCCTTTTGGTGAGTACTCTACTGACTAGCATAGCAGCATAGAAATCACTGTCCTTTTGGTGAGTATTCTACTGACTAGCATAGCAGCATATAAATTACTGTCCTTTTGGTGAGTACTCTACTGACTAGCATAGCACCATCTGTCCTTTTGGTGAGTACTCTACTGACTAGCATAGCAGCATAGAAATCACTGTCCTTTTGGTGAGCACTCTACTGACTAGCATAGCAGCATATAAATTACTGTCCTTTTGGTGAGTACTCTACTGACTAGCATAGCAGCATAGAAATCACTATCCTTTTGGTGAGTACTCTACTGACTAGCATAGCAGCATATAAATTACTGTCCTTTTGGTGAGTACTCTACTGACTAGCATAGCTGCATAGAAATCACTGTCCTTTTGGTGAGTACTCTACTGACTAGCATAGCAGCATAGAACTCACTGTCCTTTTGGTGAGTACTCTACTGACTAGCATAGCACCATCTGTCCTTTTGGTGAGTACTCTACTGACTAGCATAGCACCATAGAAATCACTGTCCTTTTGGTGAGTACTCTACTGACTAGCATAGCACCATAGAAATCACTGTCCTTTTGGTGAGTACTCTAAACTCTAAATATGTTAGCACATTTAAAAAAATGTTTTGTTTTTTTAAATCGCCTTTTTTTCACCAAATGAAATAAGGAAATATCTAATTTAGGATTCACACCCCTGAGTCAATACATGTTAGGATCACCTGGCAGTGATTTAAGCTGGGAGTCTTTCTTTCAAAAAACAAATAAAGCAACACATCATCGCACAATGCCTCTCACTTATTGACCTAGATAGTTTGTGTGTATGTATTGATATGTAGGCTACGTGAGCATTTTTGTAATGTAGTTCTATCCTTGAGCTCTTGTCTATTAATGTTCTGTATGCCATGTGTTGTGTGGACTCCAGGAAGAGTAGCTGCTGCTTTTACAACAGCAAATGGGGATCCTAATACAATACCAAAAATGTCAAAAAACATCATTCCACTTCTGGGGTATTGTGTGTTGGCCAATTACAAAAGTCTACATTTAGTCCCTTTTGATTTCAGGCTGTTACACAACAAAATGTGGAAAAAGTCAAGGGTTGTGACTACTTTCTGAAGCCACTGTAGCTGCAGTGCAATCGGAAAGTATTCAGACCCTTTCCCTTTTTCCACATTTTGTTACATTAGTCTTATTCTAAAATGGATAAAAAAAATAAAAACAGAAATACCTTATTTACGTAAGTACTCAGACCCTTTGCTATGAGACTCGAAATTGAGCTTAGGTGCATCCTGTTATCATTGATGTTTCTACAACTTGAATGGAGTCCACCTGTGGTAAATTCAATTGATTGGACATGAAGTTCAAGTCTCTGAGCTGACAAGGTACAAATCTGTCATTCTGCCCCTGAACAGGCAGTTAACCCACTGTTTCTAGGCCGTCATTGAAAATATGAATTAGTTCTTAACTGACTTGCCAGGTTAAATAAAGGTTAAAAAAAGGGCACACACCTGCCTATATAAGGTCCCACAGTTGACAGTGCATGTCAGAGCATAAACCAAGCCATGAGGTCGTAGGAATTGTCTGTAGAGTTCTGAGACAGGATCGTGTTGAGGCACAGATTTCTGCAGCATTGAAGGTCCCTAAAGACACATTGGCTGCCATCATTCTTAAATGGAATACGTTTGGAACCACCAAGACTCTTGCTAGAGCTGGCCACTTGGCCAAACTGAGAAAACAGGGGAAAAGGGCCTTGGTCAGGGATGTGACTAAGAACCTGATGGTCACTCTGACAGAGCTCCAGAGTTCCTCTGGGGAGATGGAAGAACCTTCCAGAAGGTCAACCATTTCTGCAGCACTCCACTAATCAGGCCTTTATGGTAGAGTGGACAGACGGAAGCCACTCCTCAGTAAAAGGCACGACAGCCTGCTTGGAGTTTGCCAAAATGCACCTAAAAGACTCTCAGGCTATGAGATAAAACCAAGATTGAACTCTTTGGCCTGAATGCCAAGCGTCATGTCAGGAGGAAACCTGGCCCCATTCCTATGGTGAAGCATGGTGGTGGCAATGTCATGCTGTGGGTATGTTTTTCAGCGGCAGGGACTGGGAGACTAGTCAGCATCGAGGGAAAGATAAATGGAGCAAAGTACAGAGAGATTCTTATAAACCTGCTGCAGAGCGCTCAGGACCTCAGAAGGTTCACCTTCTAACAGGACAACGACCCTAAGCACACAGCCAAGACAATGCAGTGGCTTCGGGACAAGTCCCTGAATGTTCTTGAGTGGCCCCATCATCCCCAAGAAGAATCGAGGCTGTAATCGCTGCCAAAGGTTCTTCAACAATGTACTGAGTGAAGGGTCTGTATACTTATGTATATAGATAATTTCAGTTTTTATTTTTTATACATTTGCAAAAACCTGTTTTTGCTTATGGGATATTGTGTGTAGATTGATAAGGTGGAAAAAAACAATTTTATCAATTTTAGAATAAGGCTGAAATGTAACAAAATGTGGAAAAGGTAAAGTGGTCTGAGTACTTTTATGGGATATTGTGTGTAGATTGATAAGGTGGAAAAAAAGCATTTTATCAATTTTAGAATAAGGCTGAAATGTAACAAAATGTGGAAAAGGTAAAGTGGTCTGAGTACTTTTCGAATGCACCGTATATGTTACAATGAAACATTTGGCCAATATATGCATACAGATCCTATAATTGAATATCATCTATTCTATAATTGAATGAATTATAGGATCTTTATGATGACATGAATGTTGGAAATAGTTGGTATGTTTAGTGGTATAGAAATCATGCCGTGTTTAAAGTTTCGCTCTGATATTATTGGTATCCTTGCATCCTTACAATGGAGTGAATATACAATAGAATGGTCACTTTCTGTTTAAATGAAGGTTACAAGAAATGTTTAACAATGACACAATACATTTCCCAGGTGTACATTATTGACCCTAATATGATATAAACACCAACAGACAATGTTGTTAGTATACACTTTCTACATGCATTGCACCTGTAAAAAGATCATTCAATTTAGCCCAATGTGCAGTACCCGCAGCCCCCGAAAACAATATATCACTAATCTCCTAATGTTATTGCGTGACAATAAAACACGGAAGTGAAATACATCATCGTAAATTTTCGGTTGAAAATGTATGAAACAAACTTCTCTGTCATTTAGAGGAAGTTGAAGTGGAGGGAAAGCAGACCCCCAGTAAAACAGTAAAACATCCATTATTGCTCAGATTTCTACGGCAGATTCAGAGACTAAGGTGTGTTTTAATCTGGTTTGCGTTTTCCCGGGAATTGAATTAAATAAGTGACTTGCGATGTTTACTTCATAGATGGAACAAATGTAACAGAAAAAGGGTGTCTGCAAGGTTAACACAATTTTCACAACCATACTTCCGATGTCTATCTCCTTCAGCTATCTCCAAATGTAAAAAAAAAAACATGGATATACTTATATTTTTGTGGGATTTCAGGGAACAAGGACAAATCGACGTTATGCTTTTCCAAAAGGGTTCAAGGCGTTTCTTTATCATTTAAATTGAGGGAGTTTGAGGGACTAGAATGAATGGTGGCTGTTGCTGGAGATTAAAAAATATATATATATCTACAGAGTTCAAAATGTACTCACCCACAAACCATAAAATGTTTAAACAAAGGAGTCTGAGAATGTGCTGCATTGAATTCATGCTTGAAATAATACAGAAGGTGAAAGTACTCAACAAAACAAGCCCACATTTCAATTTCTACACCTTCATCCATGCTTTACAAACCATTTCAGCATCTACACCTTCATCCATGCTTTACAAACATTCTAGCTTCTACACCTTCATCCATGCTTTACGAACCATTTCAGCATCTACACCTTCATCCATGCTTTACAAACATTCTAGCTTCTACACCTTCATCCATGCTTTACGAACCATTTCAGCTTCTACACCTTCATCCATGCTTTACAAACCATTTCAGCTTCTACACCTTCATCCATGCTTTACGAACCATTTCAGCTTCTACACCTTCATCCATGCTTTACGAACCATTTCAGCTTCTACACCTTCATCCATGCTTTACAAACCATTTCAGCTTCTACACCTTCATCCATGCTTCACAAGCCATTTCAGCTTCTACACCTTCATCCATGCTTTACAAGCCATTTCAGCTTCTACGCCTTCATCCATGCTTTACAAACCATTTCAGCTTCTACGCCTTCATCCATGCTTTACAAACCATTCTAGCTTCTACACCTTCATCCATGCTTTACAAGCCATTTCAGCTTCTACACCATCATCCATGCTTTACAAGCCATTTCAGCTTCTACACCTTCATCCACGCTTTACAAACCATTTCAGCTTCTACACATTCATCCATGCTTTACAAACCATTTCAGCTTCTACACCATCATCCATGCTTTACAAACCATTTCAGCTTCTACACCTTCATCCATGCTTTACAAACCATTTCAGCTTCTACACCATCATCCATGCTTTACAAACCATTTCAGCTTCTACACCATCATCCATGCTTTACAAACCATTCTAGCTTCTACACCTTCATCTATGCTTTACGTACCATTTCAGCATCTATGCCTTCAGTCATGCTTTACAAGCCATTTCAGCTTCTACACCTTCATCCATGCTTTACAAACCATTTCAGCTTCTACACCATCATCCATGCTTTACAAACCATTTCAGCTTCTACACCATCATCCATGCTTTACAAACCATTTCAGCTTCTACACATTCATCCATGCTTTACAAACCATTTCAGCTTCTACACCTTCATCCATGCTTTACAAACCATTTCAGCTTCTACACCATCATCCATGCTTTACAAACCATTTCAGCTTCTACACCTTCATCCATGCTTTACAAACCATTGTAGCTTCTACACCTTCATCTATGCTTTACGTACCATTTCAGCATCTATGCCTTCAGTCATGCTTTACAAGCCATTTCAGCTTCTACGCCTTCAGTCATGCTTTACAGACCATTTCAGCTTCTACACCTTCATCCATGCTTTACAAACCATTCTAGCTTCTACACCTTCATCCATCTTTTACAGACCATTTCAGCATCTATGCCTTCAGTCATGCTTTACAAGCCATTTCAGCTTCTACACCTTCATCCATGCTTTACAAACCATTTCAGCTTCTACACCATCATCCATGCTTTACAAACCATTTCAGCTTCTACACCTTCATCCATGCTTTACAAACCATTTCAGCTTCTACACCTTCATCCATGCTTTACAAACCATTTCAGCTTCTACACCTTCATCCATGCTTTACAAACCATTTCAGCTTCTACACCATCATCCATGCTTTACGAACCATTCTAGCTTCTACACCTTCATCTATGCTTTACGTACCATTTCAGCATCTATGCCTTCAGTCATGCTTTACAAGCCATTTCAGCTTCTACACCTTCATCCATGCTTTACAAACCATTTCAGCTTCTACACCATCATCCATGCTTTACAAACCATTTCAGCTTCTACACCATCATCCATGCTTTACAAACCATTTCAGCTTCTACACCATCATCCATGCTTTACAAACCATTTCAGCTTCTACACCATCATCCATGCTTTACAAACCATTTCAGCTTCTACACCTTCATCCATGCTTTACAAACCATTTCAGCTTCTACACCATCATCCATGCTTTACAAACCATTCTAGCTTCTACACCTTCATCCATGCTTTACAAGCCATTTCAGCATCTACACCTTCATCCATGCTTTACAAACCATTTCAGCTTCTACACCTTCATCCATGCTTCACAAGCCATTTCAGCTTCTACACCTTCATCCATGCTTTACAAGCCATTTCAGCTTCTACGCCTTCATCCATGCTTTACAAACCATTTCAGCTTCTACGCCTTCATCCATGCTTTACAAACCATTCTAGCTTCTACACCTTCATCCATGCTTTACAAGCCATTTCAGCTTCTACACCATCATCCATGCTTTACAAGCCATTTCAGCTTCTACACCTTCATCCACGCTTTACAAACCATTTCAGCTTCTACACATTCATCCATGCTTTACAAACCATTTCAGCTTCTACACCATCATCCATGCTTTACAAACCATTTCAGCTTCTACACCTTCATCCATGCTTTACAAACCATTTCAGCTTCTACACCATCATCCATGCTTTACAAACCATTTCAGCTTCTACACCATCATCCATGCTTTACAAACCATTTCAGCTTCTACACCATCATCCATGCTTTACAAACCATTTCAGCTTCTACACCATCATCCATGCTTTACAAACCATTTCAGCTTCTACACCTTCATCCATCTTTTACAGACCATTTCAGCATCTATGCCTTCAGTCATGCTTTACAAGCCATTTCAGCTTCTACACCTTCATCCATGCTTTACAAACCATTTCAGCTTCTACACCATCATCCATGCTTTACAAACCATTTCAGCTTCTACACCTTCATCCATGCTTTACAAACCATTTCAGCTTCTACACCTTCATCCATGCTTTACAAACCATTTCAGCTTCTACACCTTCATCCATGCTTTACAAACCATTTCAGCTTCTACACCATCATCCATGCTTTACGAACCATTCTAGCTTCTACACCTTCATCTATGCTTTACGTACCATTTCAGCATCTATGCCTTCAGTCATGCTTTACAAGCCATTTCAGCTTCTACACCTTCATCCATGCTTTACAAACCATTTCAGCTTCTACACCATCATCCATGCTTTACAAACCATTTCAGCTTCTACACCATCATCCATGCTTTACAAACCATTTCAGCTTCTACACCATCATCCATGCTTTACAAACCATTTCAGCTTCTACACCATCATCCATGCTTTACAAACCATTTCAGCTTCTACACCTTCATCCATGCTTTACAAACCATTTCAGCTTCTACACCATCATCCATGCTTTACAAACCATTCTAGCTTCTACACCTTCATCCATGCTTTACAAGCCATTTCAGCATCTACACCTTCATCCATGCTTTACAAACCATTTCAGCTTCTACACCTTCATCCATGCTTCACAAGCCATTTCAGCTTCTACACCTTCATCCATGCTTTACAAGCCATTTCAGCTTCTACGCCTTCATCCATGCTTTACAAACCATTTCAGCTTCTACGCCTTCATCCATGCTTTACAAACCATTCTAGCTTCTACACCTTCATCCATGCTTTACAAGCCATTTCAGCTTCTACACCATCATCCATGCTTTACAAGCCATTTCAGCTTCTACACCTTCATCCACGCTTTACAAACCATTTCAGCTTCTACACATTCATCCATGCTTTACAAACCATTTCAGCTTCTACACCATCATCCATGCTTTACAAACCATTTCAGCTTCTACACCTTCATCCATGCTTTACAAACCATTTCAGCTTCTACACCATCATCCATGCTTTACAAACCATTTCAGCTTCTACACCATCATCCATGCTTTACAAACCATTTCAGCTTCTACACCATCATCCATGCTTTACAAACCATTTCAGCTTCTACACCATCATCCATGCTTTACAAACCATTTCAGCTTCTACACATTCATCCATGCTTTACAAACCATTTCAGCTTCTACACCTTCATCCATGCTTTACAAACCATTTCAGCTTCTACACCATCATCCATGCTTTACAAACCATTTCAGCTTCTACACCTTCATCCATGCTTTACAAACCATTCTAGCTTCTACACCTTCATCTATGCTTTACGTACCATTTCAGCATCTATGCCTTCAGTCATGCTTTACAAGCCATTTCAGCTTCTACGCCTTCAGTCATGCTTTACAGACCATTTCAGCTTCTACACCTTCATCCATGCTTTACAAACCATTCTAGCTTCTACACCTTCATCCATCTTTTACAGACCATTTCAGCATCTATGCCTTCAGTCATGCTTTACAAGCCATTTCAGCTTCTACACCTTCATCCATGCTTTACAAACCATTTCAGCTTCTACACCATCATCCATGCTTTACAAACCATTTCAGCTTCTACACCTTCATCCATGCTTTACAAACCATTTCAGCTTCTACACCTTCATCCATGCTTTACAAACCATTTCAGCTTCTACACCTTCATCCATGCTTTACAAACCATTTCAGCTTCTACACCATCATCCATGCTTTACGAACCATTCTAGCTTCTACACCTTCATCTATGCTTTACGTACCATTTCAGCATCTATGCCTTCAGTCATGCTTTACAAGCCATTTCAGCTTCTACACCTTCATCCATGCTTTACAAACCATTTCAGCTTCTACACCATCATCCATGCTTTACAAACCATTTCAGCTTCTACACCATCATCCATGCTTTACAAACCATTTCAGCTTCTACACCATCATCCATGCTTTACAAACCATTTCAGCTTCTACACCATCATCCATGCTTTACAAACCATTTCAGCTTCTACACCTTCATCCATGCTTTACAAACCATTTCAGCTTCTACACCATCATCCATGCTTTACAAACCATTCTAGCTTCTACACCTTCATCCATGCTTTACAAACCATTTCAGCTTCTACACCTTCATCCATGCTATACAAACCATTCTAGCTTCCATACCTTCATCCATGCTTTACAAACCATTTCAGCTTCTACACCTTCATCCATGCTTTACAAACCATTTCAGCTTCTACACCTTCATCCATGCTTTACAAGCCATTTCAGCTTCTACACCTTCATCCATGCTTTACAAACCATTTCAGCTTCTACACCTTCATCCATGCTATACAAACCATTCTAGCTTCTTTGCCTTCATCCATGCTTTACAGACCAATTAAATACACACATACTTAAGAAGACACACCTGTGCGTCACAGATGCACGGTATCAAGTTCTTTATAATGTACATGCCTCATGCTGCAATAATGTAGTCATTTTCAGAAAGGTGTTTACATTTTACAAGCCTCAGTAGAAAACAATCATATGAAATTCATCCAAACAGATGAGAGCAGCCAAAATGTCTGGGTGTTTTTAATGGTCAACAGAGTAAGAAAGCCAAACAGACCTGAGGTACACTAATGTAATGTTATTTTGATGTACGGCATGAGGGCCCCATTTGCAATTTAAATAGATTTTTTACCATCTTCCACTGCATCTATGTTGTCTTTTGAATATTGCTGGTCAGCTGGCGAGGACTCTTATTCTACAGTTATAATATAATAATGGACCACCACAAGCTGTGTGTGCCCTGTTCCCTATCTAGTGCAATACTTTTGACTAGGGCCAATAGGAAATAAACAGGGAATAGGCTGCCATTTGGGACACAGCCCTTGTCATGTAGGGACACAGGCCTTGTCTTGTAGGGACGCAGGCCTTGTCATGTAGGGACGCAGGCCTTGTCTTGCAGGGACGCAGGCCTTGTCGTGTAGGGACGCAGGCCTTGTCGTGTAGGGACGCAGGCCTTGTCGTGTAGGGACGCAGGCCTTGTCGTGTAGGGACGCAGGCCTTGTCGTGTAGGGACGCAGGCCGTGTCGTGTAGGGACGCAGGCCGTGTCGTGTAGGGACGCAGGCCTTGTCGTGTAGGGACGCAGGCCTTGTCGTGTAGGGACGCAGGCCTTGTCGTGTAGGGACGCAGGCCTTGTCGTGTAGGGACGCAGGCCTTGTCGTGTAGGGACGCAGGCCTTGTCGTGTAGGGACGCAGGCCTTGTCGTGTAGGGACGCAGGCCTTGTCATGTGGGACGCAGGTCTTGTCGTGTAGGGACGCAGGCCTTGTCGTGTAGGGACGCAGGCCTTGTCGTGTAGGGACGCAGGCCTTGTCGTGTAGGGACGCAGGCCTTGTCGTGTAGGGACGCAGGCCTTGTCGTGTAGGGACGCAGGCCTTGTCGTGTAGGGACGCAGGCCTTGTCGTGTAGGGACGCAGGCCTTGTCGTGTAGGGACGCAGGCCTTGTCGTGCAGGGACGCAGGCCTTGTCGTGCAGGGACGCAGGCCGTGTCGTGCAGGGACGCAGGCCGTGTCGTGTCGGGACGCAGGCCTTGTCGTGTAGGGACGCAGGCCTTGTCGTGTAGGGACGCAGGCCTTGTCGTGTAGGGACGCAGGCCTTGTCGTGTAGGGACGCAGGCCTTGTCGTGCAGGTACGCAGGCCGTGTCATGTCGGGACGCAGGCCTTGTCGTGCAGGGACGCAGGCCTTGTCGTGCAGGGACGCAGGCCTTGTCGTGCAGGGACGCAGGCCTTGTGTAGGGACGCAGGCCTTGTCGTGTAGGGACGCAGGCCTTGTCGTGTAGGGACGCAGGCCTTGTCGTGCAGGGACGCAGGCCTTGTCGTGCAGGGACACTTGTTGACATTTACATATACACACTCCTCTTCAAGCACATTGTTTTTTCCTTTCCAAATAAAATAATACATTTAGATTGACTGTTTCTGATATACGATTTCTGATGTCTGAGTGGCTTGATCAACACTGTACTGGAGTCTAATTTGTAACAATCATAGATTTATTTAATGTATTGAATTAAGTTATTTATTTTAATTCTGTAAGCACAATATAGTGTTTTGTGAATGATATTGCCACATAGAGAGGTTAAGAATTCATTTGTGAACACATTGCCGCTACAGAGGTTTAGAATGAATTTACCCACAACGGTGGTTCGTCCCAAATGGCACTCTACTCCCTTACAGTATATAGTGCATTACTTTTGACCAAGTAGTGGACTACACAATGAATAGGGTGCCGTTTGAGATCAGATAATGTGTTCCAGGCATATTGATCATTAAAGTCATACTGGTAATGCAGTGATATTTGTCTTGATTTTTGCAAATAGACAGCCGTCTGTTTCTTTACAGGGTGATTTTAATAATGGAGATTCATTTCAATGTATCCCTTTTTATATTTCATGAATATATCAGCGTCATGCAATATTGTTGTTGTCATTTCTCATGTTATAGTGAGTGATCTGAGGTGGTTATCTGAGGCATTGAATGAGTCCCAAATGGCACCCTATTTCCTATATAGTACCACTACCTTTGAAATATAGTGCTATAGTGCCTCCCTAATCCAGGGAACTGATACATAGACATGGGTTCAAGTACTGTTTGAAGCCTTTCCTATACGTTGAGTGTTTGTTGTGTAGTCTACCTGGAGTAGTGCCAGGTGGACTGGCTTTGCACTTTCTGTACTTTTCTTTTGATTCCTTCACAACAGGCAAGCTTAGTCAATCACAGTTTTAAGTATTTAGGATGATTTAAAATAGTATTTGAACCCAGGCCTGCTGGTACAAGCTTCTACTGCTGTACTGTGACAGTGTGGTGAATGTGTACGGAAACTTGCACTTCATTATTTGTCAAATGAGATTCGACAAAGCACATACAGCAGAAAAGCTTAAACATGCTTTTTGCTGGTCTCGGGTGGTTTGCTGGTTGATGTTGCTTAGAGTCATTTCTCTCTACCTATTCATCCTGGCAGGATATCTGCATATCATTGTTCCTCCTCCATTTGTATAAAGAACAAACTTTCTGAGTTTCTCTGATAGCCGCTTTAGGATTCCTCAGTTTCAATACACATGTTGATTGATTACCAGGGCTGCTAAGAGAGTTCAGGTTCAGGAGATTATTGTAGAGGGCTGCTAAGAGAGTTCAGGTTCAGGAGATTATTGTAGTGGGGTACTAAGAGAGTTCAGGTTCAGGAGATTATTGTAGAGGGCTGCTAAGAGAGTTCAGGTTCAGATGATTATTGTAGAGGGCTGCTAAGAGAGTTCAGGTTCAGGAGATTATTGTAGAGGGCTGCTAAGAGAGTTCAGGTTCAGGAGATTATTGTAGAGGGCTGCTAAGAGAGTTCAGGTTCAGGAGATTATTGTAGAGGGCTGCTAAGAGAGTTCAGGTTCAGGAGATTATTGTAGAGGGCTGCTAAGAGAGTTCAGGTTCAGGAGATTATTGTAGTGGGGTACTAAGAGAGTTCAGGTTCAGGAGATTATTGTAGAGGGCTGCTAAGAGAGTTCAGGTTCAGGAGATTATTGTAGAGGGCTGCTAAGAGAGTTCAGGTTCAGGAGATTATTGTAGAGGGCTGCTAAGAGAGTTCAGGTTCAGGAGATTATTGTAGAGGGCTGCTAAGAGAGTTCAGGTTCAGGAGATTATTGTAGTGGGCTGCTAAGAGAGTTCAGGTTCAGGAGATTATTGTAGTGGGGTACTAAGAGAGTTCAGGTTCAGGAGATTATTGTAGAGGGCTGCTAAGAGAGTTCAGGTTCAGGAGATTATTGTAGAGGGCTGCTAAGAGAGTTCAGGTTCAGGAGATTATTGTAGAGGGCTGCTAAGAGAGTTCAGGTTCAGGAGATTATTGTAGAGGGCTGCTAAGAGAGTTCAAGTTCAGGAGATTATTGTAGAGGGCTGCTAGAGGCCTACTTTGATAATCAAATGAGATGCAATAAAATATTAATTTTGATTACACATTAAATGAGTGAATGAATGACATTTTATTTTCGTGTCAAACTGGAGTTGGTGCCTTACGGAATTAATTGACAGATAAACAAACAATACAATGATTCAGTGATACAATAATAATAAAGACATTTATTACAGTTTTCTGTACATATGGTTTAAAACAATTCGGAGGAAATGTCATGTTATTCACAGTGGCACTTTCTCCTTCAGTCCTTTATCCCCCCCGACCGACCGCACCTGCTGTCTCGACCTCTGAATGGTCTGCTATGAAAAGCCAACTGACGGGCTGACTGGTGCATCCTCTATAACAGCTGTGATTATTATCTGACCCTGCTGGTCATCCATAAACGTTTGAACATCTGGAAGAACAATCCAGCCTTAATGGGTATGTGCTCTTTTAGAATCTCCACCGGCACAGCCAGAAGAGATCTGGCCACCCCTCTGAGCCTGGTTCCTAGTGCTGAGAGATTATTGCTTTTTGAGGCCGTCTCAGTTAAAAAAAAATTTTTTTAAGTATCACGGATTTTGGTTAAAAAAATTAACATTCATTTTAATTGCACTATGCATTGTGGGTTGAATGCTGTATCAACACAGAATCAAATAATCAATAAAAGTCCCATGATGGTAGTGACTTCCCATTACTGCTTATCACTTATTAACCATCCTTTTATTTGATGACTTCATTATTATTTAATTCATTCCAAGTCATCATCTCATCTCTATAGAGCTGCTGTCTGACGTAATCACTATTTTATTAGTTCTTCAAAGTAAATAAGGCATATTTTTATGAATGCAGAATACCAACTATCAATCACTTAGATCATGTATTTTCAGGCTCGTGAATCAACCTTTTTCTGTCCCTCTCGATCGCGGGTTCTCTCTTATCTCAGTCTCCGTTTCTAGCTCTGATTCATCTCTCCAGAAACTGCACATCGAGCTCACAGAAAAAAAAAAAAAAAATTAATTTTAACTAGTTGTTTAAAAAAAACAAAAAATGACCGACAGTTAATCACTCAGCACTAGTGGTTCCTCTCGAGGTTTCTTCCTAGGTTGCTGCCTTTCTATGGAGTTCTTCCTAGCCACCGTGCTTCTATGTCTACATTGCTTGCTCTATGGGGTTTTAGGCTGGGTTTCTGTATAAGCACTTTGTGACATCTGCTGATGTCAAAAATACATATGAATATATTGAAAGATTGAATGGGTTATAAAAACTATGTTTACGATGAAGCATTCTCTCTTTAGTAGCTCTTGGTGTTACTTGCTGTTTTATATAAAGTCTTATGTAGTCTAATGGTGTCTGTATTCTCTACAGTAGTCTAATGGTGTCTGTATTCTCTACAGTAGTCTAATGGTGTCTATTCTCTACAGTAGTCTAATGGTGTCTGTATTCTCTACAGTAGTATAATGGTGGCTGTATTCTCTACAGTAGTCTAATGGTGTCTGTATTCTCTACAGTAGTATAATGGTGGCTGTATTCTCTACAGTAGTCTAATGGTGTCTGTATTCTATACAGTAGTCTAATGGTGGCTGTATTATCTACAGTAGTCTAATGGTGGCTGTGGGCTGTATTCTCTACAGTAGTCTAATGGTGGCTGTATTCTCTACAGTAGTCTAATGGTGGCTGTGAGCTGTATTCTCTACAGTAGTCTAATGGTGGCTGTATTCTCTACAGTAGTCTAATGGTGGCTGTATTCTCTACAGTAGTCTAATGGTGTCTGTATTCTCTACAGTAGTCTAATGGTGGCTGTATTCTCTACAGTAGTCTAATGGTGGCTGTATTATCTACAGTAGTCTAATGGTGGCTGTATTCTCTACAGTAGTCTAATGGTGTCTGTATTCTCTACAGTAGTCTAATGGTGGCTGTATTCTCTACAGTAGTCTAATGGTGTCTGTATTCTCTACAGTAGTCTAATGGTAGCTGTATTATCTACAGTAGTCTAATGGTGGCTGTATTCTCTACAGGAGTCTAATGGTGGCTGTATTCTCTACAGTAGTCTAATGGTGGCTGTATTCTCTACAGTAGTCTAATGGTGGCTGTATTCTCTACAGTAGTCTAATGGTGGCTGTATTCTCTACAGTAGTCTAATGGTGGCTGTATTCTCTACAGTAGTCTAATGGTGGCTGTATTCTCTACAGTAGTCTAATGGTGGCTGTATTCTCTACAGTAGTCTAATGGTGGCTGTATTCTCTACAGTAGTCTAATAGTGGCTGTGGGCTGTATTCTCTACAGTAGTCTAATGGTGGCTGTATTCTCTACAGTAGTCTAATGGTGTCTGTATTCTCTACAGTAGTCTAATGGTGGCTGTATTCTCTACAGTAGTCTAATGGTGGCTGTATTCTCTACAGTAGTCTAATAGTGGCTGTATTCCCTACAGTAGTCTAATAGTGGCTGTGGGCTGTATTCTCTACAGTAGTCTAATGGTGGCTGTATTCTCTACAGTAGTCTAATGGTGGCTGTATTATCTACAGTAGTCTAATGGTGGCTGTATTCTCTACAGTAGTCTAATGGTGGCTGTATTCTCTACAGTAGTCTAATAGTGGCTGTATTCCCTACAGTAGTCTAATAGTGGCTGTGGGCTGTATTCTCTACAGTAGTCTAATGGTGGCTGTATTCTCTACAGTAGTCTAATGGTGGCTGTATTATCTACAGTAGTCTAATGGTGGCTGTATTATCTACAGTAGTCTAATGGTGTCTGTATTCTCTACAGTAGTCTAATGGTAGCTGTATTCTCTACAGTAGTCTAATGGTGTCTGTATTCTCTACAGTAGTCTAATGGTGTCTGTATTCTCTACAGTAGTCTAATGGTGGCTGTATTCTCTACAGTAGTCTAATGGTGGCTGTATTCTCTACAGTAGTCTAATGGTGGCTGTATTATCTACAGTAGTCTAATGGTGGCTGTATTCTCTACAGTAGTCTAGTGGTTGCTGTGAGCTGTATTCTCTACAGTAGTCTAATGGTGTCTGTATTCTCTACAGTAGTATAATGGTGGCTGTATTCTCTACAGTAGTCTAATGGTGTCTGTATTCTATACAGTAGTCTAATGGTGGCTGTATTATCTACAGTAGTCTAATGGTGGCTGTGGGCTGTATTCTCTACAGTAGTCTAATGGTGGCTGTATTCTCTACAGTAGTCTAATGGTGGCTGTGAGCTGTATTCTCTACAGTAGTCTAATGGTGGCTGTATTCTCTACAGTAGTCTAATGGTGGCTGTATTCTCTACAGTAGTCTAATGGTGTCTGTATTCTCTACAGTAGTCTAATGGTGGCTGTATTCTCTACAGTAGTCTAATGGTGGCTGTATTATCTACAGTAGTCTAATGGTGGCTGTATTCTCTACAGTAGTCTAATGGTGGCTGTATTCTCTACAGTAGTCTAATGGTGGCTGTATTCTCTACAGTAGTCTAATGGTGTCTGTATTCTCTACAGTAGTCTAATGGTAGCTGTATTATCTACAGTAGTCTAATGGTGGCTGTATTCTCTACAGGAGTCTAATGGTGGCTGTATTCTCTACAGTAGTCTAATGGTGGCTGTATTCTCTACAGTAGTCTAATGGTGGCTGTATTCTCTACAGTAGTCTAATGGTGGCTGTATTCTCTACAGTAGTCTAATGGTGGCTGTATTCTCTACAGTAGTCTAATGGTGGCTGTATTCTCTACAGTAGTCTAATGGTGGCTGTATTCTCTACAGTAGTCTAATGGTGGCTGTATTCTCTACAGTAGTCTAATAGTGGCTGTGGGCTGTATTCTCTACAGTAGTCTAATGGTGGCTGTATTCTCTACAGTAGTCTAATGGTGTCTGTATTCTCTACAGTAGTCTAATGGTGGCTGTATTCTCTACAGTAGTCTAATGGTGTCTGTATTCTCTACAGTAGTCTAATAGTGGCTGTATTCCCTACAGTAGTCTAATAGTGGCTGTGGGCTGTATTCTCTACAGTAGTCTAATGGTGGCTGTATTCTCTACAGTAGTCTAATGGTGGCTGTATTATCTACAGTAGTCTAATGGTGGCTGTATTATCTACAGTAGTCTAATGGTGTCTGTATTCTCTACAGTAGTCTAATGGTAGCTGTATTCTCTACAGTAGTCTAATGGTGTCTGTATTCTCTACAGTAGTCTAATGGTGTCTGTATTCTCTACAGTAGTCTAATGGTGGCTGTATTCTCTACAGTAGTCTAATGGTGGCTGTATTCTCTACAGTAGTCTAATGGTGGCTGTATTATCTACAGTAGTCTAATGGTGGCTGTATTCTCTACAGTAGTCTAGTGGTTGCTGTGAGCTGTATTCTCTACAGTAGTCTAATGGTGGCTGTATTCTCTACAGTAGTCTAATGGTGTCTGTATTCTCTATAGTAGTCTAATGGTGGCTGTATTATCTACAGTAGTCTAATGGTGGCTGTATTCTCTACAGTAGTCTAGTGGTTGCTGTGAGCTGTATTCTCTACAGTAGTCTAATGGTGGCTGTATTCTCTACAGTAGTCTAATGGTGTCTGTATTCTCTACAGTAGTCTAATGGTGGCTGTATTATCTACAGTAGTCTAATGGTGGCTGTATTATCTACAGTAGTCTAATGGTGGCTGTATTCTCTACAGTAGTCTAATGGTGGCTGTATTCTCTACAGTAGTCTAATGGTGGCTGTATTCTCTACAGTAGTCTTATGGTGGCTGTATTCTCTACAGTAGTCTAATGGTGGCTCTATTATCTACAGTAGTCTAATGGTGGCTGTATTATCTACAGTAGTCTAATGGTGGCTGTATTCTCTACAGTAGTCTAATGGTGGCTGTATTATCTACAGTAGTCTAATGGTGGCTGTATTCTCTACAGTAGTCTAGTGGTTGCTGTGAGCTGTATTCTCTACAGTAGTCTAATGGTGGCTGTATTCTCTACAGTAGTCTAATGGTGTCTGTATTCTCTACAGTAGTCTAATGGTGGCTGTATTATCTACAGTAGTCTAATGGTGGCTGTATTCTCTACAGTAGTCTAATGGTGGCTGTATTCTCTACAGTAGTCTAATGGTGTCTGTATTCTCTACAGTAGTCTAATGGTGGCTGTATTCTCTACAGTAGTCTAATGGTGGCTGTATTCTCTACAGTAGTCACCTCAGGGTAGGTGTCTGTATTCTCTACAGTAGTCACCTCAGGGTAGGTGGCTGTATTCTCTACAGTAGTCTAATGGTGTCTGTATTCTCTACAGTAGTCTAATGGTGGCTGTATTCTCTACAGTAGTCTAATGGTGGCTGTGGGCTGTATTCTCTACAGTAGTCTAATGGTGGCTGTATTCTCTACAGTAGTCACCTCAGGGTAGGTGGCTGTATTCTCTACAGTAGTCACCTCATGGTAGGTGGCTGTATTCTCTACAGTAGTCTAATGGTAGCTGAACAGGGAGTAAGTAGTTCAATTTGGAGATTTCAGCGGGCACTGTAAGTCTGTGTCCTAAATGCCAAACTATTCCCTTTGTAAGTCACTACTTTTATCAGGGCCACTAAAGGAACGCGTAGGGCTCTGTTTAAAAGTAGCACACTGTGTAGGGAAATAGGGTGCAATTTGAGACTCACGCTACGAGTGACATTCCTTCATGCAACATTAACCTCCAGGTGAATTGGACGCACAATTGGTTATTAAACACTTGTGAAATACTTTGTTGGAGTCAGTAGCTGTCCGTTAGCAACTCAGGGTAGTTGAACTGATGTGACATCCGTTTGGCCTTGAATATAACGTCTCAGTTCTATTAGGTTATCCATGAAAATGGTTTATAGGAAATCAATATGGCTGCTGCTTGTATGTCTCAAGTCTCAAGTCCTGCTGGTTCTAGTGTTAATATTTCGACTCCCCATCTCTTTTCGGTCAACAACTCATTTTTTTATTTTTTTTTATTTTTACACAGACTCAGTGCTTCAAAATGGTAAATCAAACACTGCATTTGGAGGAAGATTGGAGAAAGTAATGAATCCTTGATAGTTAGTAGTGAACCGTCTTCTGCTGTCAGTGTGCCGTCATGTAAACACTACTACACATGTTAAACAACACTAAGGGTATCATTTACCTATAGTTTGTAAAATGTTAACAATGATTCCATTATCTCCTCAGCAAAGTGTTACTAATAGACTCAATCCAATTCAAGCCAAACATTTGCAGCGGTGAGGTGACATTGTGAGATGTTGTTGACTTGATAGCTGCTACTATTGATTATTTAATGTCCAGAAAACACATTAGGCCACAGTCTGTATCTTCTTCTTACTACAGTAGGCTCTTTCTATTTGTGATACGTTTTCCAATTAGACAACATCTTTATCTCACAGAGCACCCATTTGGGAGCAGAGAGACATTTTTTCATGCGTTTCAAATGGCTCCCTATTCCCTACAAAGCGCACTTCTCACTACTCATTGCCCATAGGTCTCTGGTGAAATGTAGTGCACTACATAGGGAATATGGTGCCATTTGGGATGCTGACATTGTAAATTAGGTCCATTCAGGCATTCATTAAGGTCATACTCTGTTCCATTATGAGCTGTGATATATTAGCCAGCCTTATTTACTGGCATTATTGACCAGGTATCAGTTACACGGCGGCTGGGGTTTTATTCAGAACAAAAAGTTATCGACGTGGCCCCAGCTGTCAATGACATGTAGGCGCGGCATCTGCTTCGCTAGACAAATGTGATATAGATCAGTAGGGAGAGAGACAGGATGGGTCTTTATGTCGATGCCTCACTCACTCTATTACTATACTGGGCAGCAGGTAGAGGACTCAATGACTCACGTCAATCTACTACAGAAAGGATGGCTTTAACTAATAAAACATAAAACAGCCATAAATGTGTTTTAAAAATATATTTTGTGAATTCCTAACGTTACAGTGGCTTGGCTTCCTCATGGAAAGGAAATTGTCCCACTTTTCAGAGTAGTACATTCTTCTTTACCTAATGGCTAGACGTAGCTTAACAAGGACATTTGAAGGAAATTGTCTCCAAGTAGAGCATGTGGTGCACAGTGTGTTCCATGTCATGTTCTTTATTGAGTTCATATTGCTAAGTGCTGTATTTTTATTTCATTTTGTCCTCAGGTATCTTGTATTGTCTGTTTGATGGAAGAAACTGTCTGATTTCTATGTGTGTATGGTGTGTATGTGTGTTTGGGTGTTGCAGGGTTTCAAGGGGAAGATTGTTCTGTGGATATGGACCTCTGCTCACTAGGAACATGCCAAGAACGCACGGTGACCTGCACTGAGACTGGGAATGGACAGAACGTCACATGTATTTGTGAAAAAGGTCATTCCCCATGGACACATGTTACCTTTCAAACACGACAGATTACAAATGTAGGATCTTAATTTGATCACCCTGTTGCAGGAGAACCTGCAATTCAGGACATTTAAAACTTGTATTGTGTTTGAGGTTTAAAAAGGCTTCTGTAGTTTGTAATTTCCACTTTAAAATTTGATTTCCCCTTACGAATAATTTATCAACCCCTACAAAACCGTATAATCCACATAATAATAATAATAATAATAATAATAATTATTCACATGTCTTGTTGCTGCAGGATTATTTTCCTGCTGTAGCAAACTGTCTTAAATTAAGACCCTACATCTGTACAGTACATTTATGGAGTAAGTTGTTGATGATAAAAAAAATGACATTTCTAATATTTTTTAGATTTGTTTTTCAACAATTCGTGACAGAATTGTTCAGTTTATCAATATAGATTGAAATATATCATACATGTTGCTTGGTAGTTCAGTTAGAATCAGTTAAGAGGCGACATTGAGTACATATTAGATATTCATCAGGCTGTTTCCTGTTTCCTGTCTGAGTCATCATAGTGATCGTCTCTCTTTTTCTAAACGAGGGAACATTAAGAATAGATTGTCAAGAATAGATTTGGTTTTCAGGGATCTATTTCCATCTGCAATACACGACATGTTTCTTCCAGAGGCAGTTTGGATATTGCATGAAGTTTTGAGTGTTTAGCTATGGGGTTAAAGTTCAAGTTGCTTCACGATAGTGAAGCTTGTATCATAAAAATAACCCTGCATAGAATACTGCATGGGCAGTGAGTAAATTATGCAGGGTACAGACAGTGAACAGTGTTGTGATGTTATACAGGGTACAGACAGTGAACAGTGTTGTGATGTTATACAGGGTACAGACAGTGAACAGTGTTGTGATGTTATACAGGGTACAGACAGTGATGTGATGTTATACAGGGTACAGACAGTGAACAGTGTTGTGATGTTATACAGGGTACAGACAGTGAACAGTGTTGTGATGTTATACAGGGTACAGACAGTGATGTGATGTTATACAGGGTACAGACAGTGAACAGTGTTGTGATGTTATACAGGGTACAGACAGTGAACAGTGTTGTGATGTTATACAGAGTATAGACAGTTAACAGTGTTGTGATGTTATACAGGGTACAGACAGTGAACAGTGTTGTGATGCTATGCAGGGTACAGACAGTGAACGGTGTTGTGATGTTATACAGGGTACAGACAGTGTTGTGATGTTATACAGGGTACAGACAGTGAACAGTGTTGTGATGTTATGCAGGGTACAGACAGTGAACAGTGTTGTGATGTTATACAGGGTACAGACAGTGAACAGTGTTGAGATGTTATACAGGGTACAGACAGGGAACAGTGTTGAGATGTTATACAGGGTACAGACAGTGATGTTATGCAGGGTAGACAGTGAACAGTGTTGTGATGTTATGCAGGGTACAGACAGGGAACAGTGTTGTGATGTTATACAGGGTAGACAGTGAACAGTGTTGTGATGTTATGCAGGGTACAGACAGTGATGTTATACAGGGTACAGACAGGGAACAGTGTTGTGATGTTATGCAGGGTAGACAGTGAACAGTGTTGTGATGTTATACAGGGTACAGACAGGGAACAGTGTTGTGATGTTATACAGGGTACAGACAGTGAACAGTGTTGTAATGTTATACAGGGTACAGACAGTGAACAGTGTTGTGATGTTATGCAGGGTACAGACAGGGAACAGTGTTGTGATGTTATACAGGGTACAGACAGTGAACAGTGTTGTGATGTTATACAGGGTACAGACAGTGATGTGATGTTATACAGGGTACAGACAGTGAACAGTTTTGTGATGTTATACAGGGTACAGACAGTGAACAGTGTTGTGATGTTATACAGGGTACAGACAGTGAACAGTGTTGTGATGTTATACAGGGTACAGACAGTGAACAGTGTTGTGATGTTATACAGGGTACAGACAGTGAACAGTGTTGTGATGTTATACAGGGTACAGACAGTGAACAGTGTTGTGATGTTATACAGGGTACAGACAGTGAACAGTGTTGTGATGTTATGCAGGGTACAGACAGTGAACAGTGTTGTGATGTTATGCAGGGTACAGACAGTGAACAGTGTTGTGATGTTATGCAGGGTACAGACAGTGAACAGTGTTGTGATGTTATACAGGGTACAGACAGTGAACAGTGTTGTGATGTTATAAAGGGTACAGACAGGGAACAGTGTTGTGATGTTATACAGGGTACAGACAGTGAACAGTGTTGTGATGTTATAAAGGGTACAGACAGGGAACAGTGTTGTGATGTTATACAGGGTACAGACAGTGAACAGTGTTGTGATGTTATAAAGGGTACAGACAGGGAACAGTGTTGTGATGTTATACAGGGTACAGACAGTGAACAGTGTTGTGATGTTATACAGGGTACAGACAGGGAACAGTGTTGTAATGTTATACAGGGTACAGACAGGGAACGGTGTTGTGATGTTATACAGGGTACAGACAGTGAACAGTGTTGTGATGTTATAAAGGGTACAGACAGGGAACAGTGTTGTGATGTTATACAGGGTACAGACAGTGAACAGTGTTGTGATGTTATAAAGGGTACAGACAGGGAACAGTGTTGTGATGTTATACAGGGTACAGACAGTGAACAGTGTTGTGATGTTATAAAGGGTACAGACAGGGAACAGTGTTGTGATGTTATAAAGGGTACAGACAGTGAAGTGTTGTGATGTTATGCAGGGTACAGACAGGGAACAGTGTTGTGATGTTATACAGGGTACAGACAGTGAACAGTGTTGTGATGTAAAAAAAAAAACGCATAATAGCACAATTGGTTAGGAGACCGTAAAACGGCGGCCATCTCCTCCGGCACCATTTCTGAAAATATCCTATGCTTCACGGAATCGTGGCTGAATGACGACATAGATATTCAGCTAGCGGGATACACTCTGCACCGGCAGGATAGAACAGCACACTCCGGGAAGACGAGGGGGGGCGGTCTGTGCATATTTGTAAACAACAGCTGGTGCACGAAATCTAAGGAAGTCTCTAGATTTTGCTCGCCTGAAGTAGAGTATATTGTGATAAACTGCAGGCCACACTACTTGCCTAGAGAGTTCTCAGCTATACTTTTCGTGGCTGTTTATTTACCACCACAGACAGATGCTGGCACTAAGACCGCACTCAGTCAGCTGTATAAGAAAATAAGCAAACAGGAAACCACTCACCCAGAGGCGGCGCTCCTAGTGGCCGGAGACTTCAATGCAGCGAAACTTAAATCAGTTCTACCAAATCTCTATCAACATGTTAAATGTGCAACTAGAGGGAAAAAACTATTCTAGATCACCTGTACTCCACACACAGAGACGCGTACAAAGCTCTCCCTTGCCCTCCATTTTGGTAAATCCGGTAAAGCCTATAGGGAGGAGGTCAGAGACCTGGCCGGGTGGTGCCAGAATAACAACCTATCCCTCAACGTAACCAAGACGAAGGAGATGATTGTGGACTACAGGAAAAGGAGCACCGAGCACGTCCCCTGGAGCAGGTTGAGAGCTTTAAATTCCTTGGTGTCCACATCAACAACAAACTAGATTGGTCCAGTTATACAGGGTACAGACAGTGAACAATGATCGTAAAGTGATACATGCATTCATCAAAATGTAACTAAAATATTTGCACATGTCCAAACGACCCATCACACATCTAACCATCACACCTAAAATGTAAAACATTATCTTAGTCTGAGCGATTATCCCGTGGAGGTTCAGGCGACCATATCAATAACCAACAACTTCATTACTCCCCTTGCACTTATTCTTGACGTGTGTCAGAGTGAACGATCATGAGTGATTTTGTTATGTAAATGAAAGAGCAACCCTACAGTGAGCTCCAGCCTCCTCCGCCACTCCTCTCTAGTCCTCTACCCAGCTCTGGCTCCACGTCTGAAGGGCAAATTACACGCCGCAGCGGATGGCCTTACAGTAATGTTTTAGACTGGCAGGGGTTGGCATACGCATTATCTACTGCCTTAATGCTGCACCTGCCAAGATGGCTTAACAGGAATATGTATCACACACGCACTCACTCACACACTCACACACACACACACACACTCACACACACGCGCACTCACTCACGCACTCACACACACACTCACACACACACACACACACACACACACAATACACTAAACAGCGTATGTACCGGCACCACCTCACTGCAATGTGTCCTTGCTATGTGTTCTTACACTCCATTATATTTTACAAGCTAAAAGTATTGTTTCAGAAGCAATAAAAGTGGTCGCCCTAGTATCTGTCAGAGAAGCATGGCTAAACCCAAGACACTGGGTTTGTCCCAAATGGCACCCTATTCCCTAAATACTTCACTACAGAGCCCTATGGGCCCTGGTCAAACGTAGTGCACGAAATAGGGAATAGTGTGCCATTTCTTATTTTTTTAAAGTGGGGACTCTGTAATGATCAATACCTCGGAGGAAGTGATGCGTGTTGCTGATGCGACAGACACACTTGGTTTCAGGATTTTAATAGTCCTTTCTCTCCTTCCCAAATGGTACCCTATTCCCTATGGGCCCTTTTCAAAAGTAGTGCACTATATAGGGAATAGGGTGCCATTTGTGACATTGATAGTCTTTGTCAAAACACTCGAAAGTGCCCACTGACAGGAAGAAAGCACATTTTAAAAACAAGAAGTACTGATGTGAAAAAAGACTACAAGAACAGAGTAATGTCCAGCTGAATGTCTTCAACTGAAACGTCAGAGGGGTTAAAGGAGTCATTTAACCCCTCTGAATCAGAGAGGTGCAGGAGTCATTTAACCCCTCTGAATCAGAGAGGTGCAGGAGTCATTTAACCCCTCTGAATCAGAGGTACAGGAGTCATTTAACCCAACTCCTCTGAATCAGAGAGGTGCAGGAGTCATTTAACCCAACCCATCTGAATCAGAGACGTGCAGGAGTCATTTAACCCAACTCCTCTGAATCAGAGAGGTGCAGGAGTCATTTAACCCAACCCCTCTGAATCAGAGAGGTGCAGGAGTAATTTAACCCAACCCCTCTGAATCAGAGAGGTGCAGGAGTCATTTAACCCAACCCCTCTGAATCAGAGAGGTGCAGGAGTCATTTAACCCAACCCCTCTGAATTAGAGAGGTGCAGGAGTCATTTAACCCAACCCCTCTGAATCAGAGAGGTGCAGGAGTCATTTAACCCAAACCCCTCTGAATCAGAGAGGTGCAGGAGTCATTTAACCCAACTCCTCTGAATCAGAGAGGTGCAGGAGTCATTTAACCCAACTCCTCTGAATCAGAGAGGTGCAGGAGTCATTTAACCCAACCCATCTGAATCAGAGAGGTGCAGGAGTCATTTAACCCAACCCATCTGAATCAGAGAGGTGCAGGAGTCATTTAACCCAACCCATCTGAATCAGAGAGGTGCAGGAGTCATTTAACCCAACCCCTCTGAATCAGAGAGGTGAAGGAGTCATTTAACCCAACCCCTCTGAATCAGAGAGGTGCAGGAGTCATTTAACCCAACCCCTCTGAATCAGAGAGGTGAAGGAGTCATTTAACCCAACTCCTCTGAATCAGAGAGGTGCAGGGGTTTGCCTTAATGGACATCCACGTCATCAGCGCCCGGGGAGCAGTTGTTGTTGAGGGTTAACTGCCTTGCTCATGGGCAGAACGGCATTCGAACCAGCGACCTGACCTTTGGGTTACTGGCCCAGCGCTTTAAACCACTGCCGCTCCAGGTGTGGGCTGAAATAGCCCAGGTGCTTTGTGTTGTTCAACTATCTCTGTTACAGCTCAGTCCAGTAATGTAATACTGTGTTTAACTATCTCTGTTACAGCTCAGTCCAGTAATGTAATACTGTGTTTAACTATCTCTGTTACAGCTAAGTCCAGTACTGTAATACTGTGTTTAACTATCTCTGTTACAGCTCAGTCCAGTAGTGTAATACTGTGTTTAACTATCTCTGTTACAGCTCAGTCCAGTAATGTAATACTGTGTTTAACTATCTCTGTTACAGCTCAGTCCAGTACTGTAATACTGTGTTTAACTATCTCTGTTACAGCTCAGTCCAGTAATGTAATACTGTGTTTAACTATCTCTGTTACAGCTCAGTCCAGTAGTGTAATACTGTGTTTAACTATCTCTGTTACAGCTCAGTCCAGTAATGTAATACTGTGTTTAACTATCTCTGTTACAGCTAAGTCCAGTAATGTAATCATGTGTTTAATTATCTCTGTTACAGCTCAGTCCAGTAATGTAATACTGTGTTTAACTATCTCTGTTACAGCTCAGTCCAGTAATGTAATACTGTGTTTAACTATCTCTGTTACAGCTAAGTCCAGTAATGTAATACTGTGTTTAACTATCTCTGTTACAGCTCAGTCCAGTAGTGTAATACTGTGTTTAACTATCTCTGTTACAGCTCAGTCCAGTAATGTAATACTGTGTTTAACTATCTCTGTTACAGCTCAGTCCAGTACTGTAATACTGTGTTTAACTATCTCTGTTACAGCTAAGTCCAGTAGTGTAATACTGTGTTTAACTATCTCTGTTACAGCTCAGTCCAGTACTGTAATACTGTGTTTAACTATCTCTGTTACAGCTCAGTCCAGTACTGTAATAATGATCTTCCATTGAAGTGTGTAGGTTCTACATTACAGCAGCATTGTGTTTCTGCCTCCATTACCCGGCCACTGCATGGCCAGCACCTGTGTTGATTGTTAAGCTCAGGGAATCACTGTTCAGCATTCTCTCAGAGAAGGCAATGCATTAACTTTATCTGGACATGATTGCATCAGTGATCATGGTCTGTTTTACAAGACTCTCCAGACAACTCTTCAGATAGAGCACCGGTAAATAGATTTTCAGTAACCATGTGTCAAACCTGGGTTCAAATAGCATTTGTTTTCTTTAAAATACTTTGGCTGAGCTTGACTGAGCTAGCCTGGCATAATGTAACCAACAGATTAGTATGAAAAGTGTAAATCTCACTCATCTGGCAATCTAGGCAGTGGGTCAATCAAACCGTCAAAGTATTTGTAATAGAACGAATACTCTTTGAACCCAGGTACTAACAACAGGGTTGGGGAAAGAACTGATACTTATGATCCCCATAGGTGCTTGTTATGGTGCAAGGCTTCGATAGAATGACACCCTGCCTGCCCTGTCGAACATTGGGCCAAACACCTCTCTCGCTCTCTCTCTTTCTCCCTCTCTCTCTTTATTTATTTCTCTCTCTCTCTCTCTCTCTCTCTCTCTCTCTCTCTCTCTCTCTCTCTCTTTCTCTCTCTCTCTCTTTCTCTCGTCCTCCACTTTCAGTTCAGTCAATGAGTTAGTTAGTCATCTCACCACTGCTTCCCCTGCCTACACACCTTATTGACGATATTGAACAAGGCAGGGAGGTGTTTGTGTGATCACAAACCTGTGTGTGTCCCTATCTGTGCCTGTCTGTGTGTTTCCTGCGTCTCTTGGAATGGAGGAGGTGAGGTTAGTGTTCGACCAGATCACAGGATCTGGCCTGTTTAATGTTACATATCAGATCACAGGATCTGGCCTGTTTAATGTTACATATCAGATCACAGGATCTGGCCTGTTTAATGTTACATATCAGATCACAGGATCTGGCCTGTTTAATGTTACATATCAGATCACAGGATCTGGCCTGTTTAATGTTACATATCAGATCACAGGATCTGGCCTGTTTAATGTTACATATCAGATCATACCACAGGATCTGGCCTGTTTAATGTTACATACCAGATCACAGGATCTGGCCTGTTTAATGTTACATATCAGATCACAGGATCTGGCCTGTTTAATGTTACATATCAGATCACAGGATCTGGCCTGTTTAATGTTATATTTTAGATCATATCACAGGATCTGGCCTGTTTAATGTTATATATCAAAGAGCCAATTAATGCCTCATATTAACAATGATTAAACAACACACACACACACACACACACACACACACACACACACACACACACACGCAGATACACACACACATACACACACACACACACACACACACTCACGCAGATACACATACTCGCACAAACACACACACACACTGGATCAGAAACAGCTTTGTAAAAGCAGCTTCAGAGTGGGGAAACAAAGACATACAAATCTTAATTGGCTGACAGATAAAACTAACCAAAGAGATTCACTAATGATCCTGTGTGTGTGCGTGTGCTTCTCTCATGCAGGCTTTGGTGGGCCGTTCTGTGAGGTGAATCTGAACGACTGCAAGTCGATGCCGTGCCAGAACGGAGCTGTGTGTGTGGACGGTGTTGACCTGTATCACTGCTTCTGTCCAGCTGGTAAGAGCCAGTCTGTGTTCCACATGGCACCCTATTCCCTGTACAGCAACAAGGTAACCCATTGCAATTGAGGAAATGATTGTGATTTTAAATACCAATATAAAAATGGATGTAGAAAAGTAAAATACGAAATAAATTGTCCGCAGGCCACCTGATTTGTCATCTCCAAGGCAGTACATTAATGGAGCACTAAATGAATGATAGGTTATATCACGGCCTGTGCATTATCACTGAGTCAACATATACGCATACAGCCACTGCCGAGGGGCAAATAAAATAATGATACAAAATAACCTTTTTAACTAAGAGCTCAACTGATTATTACTGGGTGTTTTCAGGCCATTAGGTTATATCAGCACACATCTAACTTTCAACAAGATGAAAGGTTAATGTCATGAAGAACAGCGAGCTGTAGGTTTCTACTAGTTAAACCAGATGAAAGGTTGATACCATGAAGAACAGTGAGCTGTAGGTTTCTACTAGTTAAACCAGATGAAAGGTTGATACCATGAAGAACAGTGAGCTGTAGGTTTCTACTAGTTAAACCAGATGAAAGGTTAATACCATGAAGAACAGTGAGCTGTAGGTTTCTACTAGTTAAACCAGATGAAAGGTTAATACCATGAAGAACAGCGAGCTGTAGGTTTCTACTAGTTAAACCAGATGAAAGGTTAATGTCATGAAGAACAGTGAGCTGTAGGTTTCTACTAGTTAAACCAGATGAAAGGTTAATACCATGAAGAACAGCGAGCTGTAGGTTTCTACTAGTTAAACCAGATGAAAGGTTGATACCATGAAGAACAGCGAGCTGTAGGTTTCTACTAGTTAAACCAGATGAAAGGTTGATACCATGAAGAACAGTGAGCTGTAGGTTTCTACTAGTTAAACCAGATGAAAGGTTGATACCATGAAGAACAGCGAGCTATAGGTTTCTACTAGTTAAACCAGATGAAAGGTTGATACCATGAAGAACAGTGAGCTGTAGGTTTCTACTAGTTAAACCAGATGAAAGGTTAATGCCATGAAGAACAGCGAGCTGTAGGTTTCTACTAGTTAAACCAGATGAAAGGTTGATACCATGAAGAACAGTGAGCTGTAGGTTTCTACTAGTTAAACCAGATGAAAGGTTAATGCCATGAAGTGAAGGACAGCGAGCTGTAGATTTCTACTCCTTTTCTGACATTTTCTGCTCCCATAAACGTATTCCACTGCATGGTCACGCTACAAAATGACTATCATTAGCACTGTCACAGGCCGTGGCTGCAGAGGTACCCATGACTAATGCCAGGCTATCAGCACCATCGGTGCAGGGCAAATTCTCATCATTCCTCACTACTGACCAGAACTCAAGTTCCAAATGGTACCCTATTCCGTATACAGTGCACTACTTTTGACCAGGGCCCTATGAGCTCTAGTCAAAAGTAGTTCATTATGTAAGGAATAAGGTGCCATTTATGACTCACCCATCCATGGAACCAATTTCCATCTCTCTCCTTGTCATAAAACTTGACAATTATCCTTTGTCCATTAATAATGCATAACAGTCCTCGGCCCAAATCAAGGTTTAATCAGAGGTATGTCTCACAGGTAGGACATCGACGACACAGACAATAAATTATTGGCAAAATTGCCTGATATTTATGCCCCTTCTCCCCTCTCCACTTATAACTTAATGACATAAATGGCGCCGACCAATTAATGACAGGAATTAGGCATTTAAGTGTGAAGATGGCTTGATGAGATCATAGAGGTAAAATACTGTACAGTAAATGTTTATTTTCCAGGATATCTCTTGTCTTTAAAAAGCAGGATAAATACACCCACAACTGCAAAAACAAACTAATCACTTGTTTTACATGACCTGTAATGACATGTTTATCACAGGACTGGTTCTGTGCTACCATTTCTAACTGACTGAGTAAAAACATGGCCTCGTTTTTTACTTGGTGTCTCCATTTGATGCTTAACTTTGCCTTTGAGTTGGTTTGAAAGTCTGATCTACTACGCCATCCAACTTTATCTGATAGTGAGATGTTATCTCCTACTGTATGTGATAGTGAGATGTAATCTCTAACTGTATGTGATAGTGAGATGTTATCTCCTACTGTATGTGATAGTGAGATGTAATCTCCTACTGTATGTGATAGTGAGATATTATCTCCAACTGTATGTGATAGTGAGATGTTATCTCCTACTGTATGTGATAGTGAGATGTTATCTCCAACTGTATGTGATAGTGAGATGTTATCTCCAACTGTATGTGATAGTGAGATATTATCTCCAACTGTATGTGATAGTGAGATGTTATCTCCTACTGTATGTTATAGTGAGATATTATCTCCTACTGTATGTGATAGTGAGATGTTATCTCCTACTGTATGTGATAGTGAGATGTAATCTCTAACTGTATGTGATAGTGAGATGTTATCTCTAACTGTATGTGATAGTGAGATGTTATCTCCTACTGTATGTGATAGTGAGAATTTATCTCCTCCTGATATAGGGTTTCAGGGGCTGAACTGTGAAATCAACTATGATGAATGTGTTTATGGATTCTGCGCCAACAATTCCACATGTGTTGACCTGGTTGCCGACTATGGATGCATCTGCCCAGTGGGGTTTGTTGGTAAGAGATGAATGTTATCATTCTTATTAAATCATAAATAATCTATGTCCGGGAAACCGTCCCTCACTGCATATGGTCTGTAATAACCACAAATGTCTTCAGTATTCTGGTCATGTCTGTGGGTTAAAAAACAGCACTATTTATCAACCCATCAACCTAATGGTGATAATATTTGAGGAGTAGAGGCCTAAAGATTGTCAGAGTTGTCACTGTAAGCTGTTTGCTAATTGACTGACTCAAGAGCATATTAACTGGAGTACTGGAAGTGCATAGAAGGGGATTAGAGATCAGTCCTGGGTTCAAATACTATTTGAAATCATTTCACACACGTTGTCTATTCTTGATTGACTTAGCAGACCAATAGAATAGTCCTAAACTGTAAGTCCCGCCCATCTGAGTGTCTTCTCTAGCCTGCCTGGAGTGCCAATTATTTTAGAAATTTCAAATACTTTTTGAACCCAGGTCTGTTAGAGCCATCTTTATTCCTGCTCCCGAGGGGGAGACTAGAGAGTAAAAGGCCTCAAACTAAGATGTTAATACTCTTACAATCCTGTGTGGAGTACGGATGATCTCTGACGGACATATACCAGACCCCAACACTTACAGTACATCTAGTTTATTCTGCATTCTATCCTTACATTCAAGTTTATTATTAGACGTATGTACAGGATACACATGGTGATACACCGTCCAATGAAATGCCTACTTGCAGGCTCCTTCTGGACAACGCAACAACAATAAGAAATAATATAAGTTAGGAATAGGAACGTAATGTAAATGGCTCAGTAGAATAAAAAAAAACATTTTAGCATAAGTATAATACAGGGAGGCACAATTTATAGTCCAATATTTACATGTTTTGGTGGGCAAGTGGTAAAATGTTGCAGTATTTAGCAGTCTGGTAGAAGCAATTGAGTGCTGAGGTGTGGAGAGTCGGTGCAGGTTGTGTGCTGAGGTGTGGAGAGTCAGTGCAGGTTGTGTGGAGAGTCAGTGCAGGTTGTGTGCTGAGGTGTGGAGAATCGGTGGAGAGTCGGTGCAGGTTGTGTGCTGAGGCGTGGAGAGTCGGTGCAGGTTGTGTGCTGAGGTGTGGAGAGTCGGTGCAGGTTGTGTGCTGAGGTGTGGAGAGTCAGTGCAAGTTGTATTGTAAAAATGTAATAATGGGATTTTTTTACTAACAATTTCAATCCCTGGTGTTTCAAGTAGATGTCTTGGATTGGTGGGAACACGGCCCCAGTGATGTACTGGGTCGTCTTCACCACCCGCTGAAGGGCCTTGCGGATGTGGATGGAGCAATTTCCTTACAAGGCCATGATGCAACTGGTCAGGACGCTCTCGATGGTGCCGTGGTATTATTTGGAGAGGACCCGGGGTGGCATGCCGGATTTATTTTGTCGCCATACAAAGTAGAGGCACTAATGCGCCCTCTTGACAAGAGTGGTGGTGTTGTTGTTCCATGTCAAGTCCTCGGTGATGTGGACGCAGAAGAACTTAAAGCTGCCGACTCTCTCTACTGCAGTCCTGTTTGATGTGGATCGGGACGTGTTCCCTCCTTTGCTCACTGAAGTCCACAATCATCTCCTTTTTTTTCTCCTTACGTTGAGATAGTTTTTTGTCCTGGCACCACAATGCCAGTTCACGTACCTCCTCCTCCCAATAGGGTGACTGGTTGTTGTTGGTTATCAGGCCTGCAGCCCTGGCGTCGACATTAAACCAGATAATGGAGTTGGCGTCGTGCAAAGCCACACAGTCGTGGGTGAACAGGGAATACAACAGAGGGCTGAGGAAACACCCCTGGGGTGCCCTGTGCTTAGTCAGTGTGCGGCTCTGAGCTTGGTGTCGAGCCTGGAGGGAACAGCAGTGTTGAATGCTGAACTGTAGTCTATGAACAGCATTCTCACATAGGGGTTCCTGTTGTCCAGATGTGTTAGAGCTGTTTGAATAGCGATGGAAATGGCATCTTCCATGGATCTGTTCAGTGTGTCTGGTATGATGGCCTTGACGTGGGCCATGACCAACCTCTCAAAGCTGTTTTTCTGGGCACTGGGACGATGGTGGTCTCCTTGTAGCAAGTGGGGAGTACAGCCTGGGACAGGGACAGGTTGAAGATGTCCACCAGCTGGTCTGCACGCACTCTGAGGCGGCTTTGTGAGTATTCACTCTTTTGAGAGTTTTCCTTACGTCGGCCTTGGAGAACAAAAGCACCTGGTCGTCTGGAGCAGCGAGAAAATGCCTGGATGACTCGGTATTGTCTGCTTGGAAGGGAGGCTTCAGTGGGCATCACAAAGCTGGATTTGCCTTTGTAGTCCTTGATAGCCTGTAGTCCTTGATAGCCTGTAATCCTTGATAGCATGCAGTCCTTGATAGCCTGCAGTCCTTGATAGCCTGCAGTCCTTGATAGCCTGCAGTCCTTGATAGCCTGTAGTCCTTGATAGCCTGCAGTCCTTGATAGCCTGCTGTCCTTGATAGCCTGCAGTCCTTGATAGCCTGCAGTCCTTGATAGCCTGCAGTCCTTGATAGCCTGTAGTCCTTGATAGCCTGCAGTCCTTGATAGCCTGTAGTCCTTGATAGCCTGTAGTCCTTGATAGCCTGTCGTCCTTGATAGCCTGCAGTCCTTGATAGCCTGCAGTCCTTAATAGTCTGTAGTCCTTGATAGCCTGTAGTCCTTGATAGCCTGTAGTCCTTGATAGCCTGTAGTCCTTGATAGCCTGCAGTCCTTGATAGCCTGCAGTCCTTGATAGCCTGCAGTCCTTGATAGCCTGTAGTCCTTGATAGCCTGCTGTCCTTTATAGGCTGTAGTCATTGATAGCCTGTAGTCCTTGATAGCCTGCAGTCCTTGATCGCCTGTAGTCCTTGAAGGCCTGCAGTCCTTGATCGCCTGCACTCCTTGATAGCTTGTAGTCCTTGACACAAGCGTCGCAAGTCAGAGTTGTGTTTTTTTTCCATCTAATAGATTTGCGGCGCTCGTACCTGCTTGCCTTGTATTCATTGCGCGCTACCGAGTCGTCTGGGTTCGTTCTGCTGACATTGAATGCTGCATTACGGGCTCTCAGCACGATATGGATTTCTCCGTACCGTTCATCCAGGGTTTTTGGTTGGGGCATGTCCGGTTTGTTATTGTGGGTACAACATCATCAAACACATTTCCTAATGAAGCCTTTGACTGATGATGTATATTCCTCAATGTTGATGGATGAGTCCTGCGGGGATGAATCCTTGAACAAATTTCAATCAGTATTAACAGAACAGTCCTGCAGCATTAGGTCTGCCCCCTCTGTCCAGCGCCTCACTATTCTCGGAGTTGGCGGTTCCCTCTTGAGATGCTGCTTGTAGGCGGGGAGTAGGGACAGAGAGAGGCGATCTAATTGGCAGAAGTGGGTGCGGGGGATGGTTTTGTACATGTCACAGATGTTTGTGTACACATGGTCCAGCACGTTGTTTCCTCTCGTGGGGCAGGAGACATGTTGATGATGTTTTGGAATAAGTGTGTTTAAAATCTCACGCAACAATAAAGCTGTGATAATAATAAATGAATCCAGCTTATTTTCAAATGAACACATACTGTACACTCTTCTCCCTGAGACGGAGACAGTCGACTACATATTTGACATTCAACCTTTACATTCAGCTTCATTTCAATTGAGCAGATACACAGTGCTGCAGTCATTTAGTCTCCCCTCTCTGTGATGTAAATGGCAGAATGTAGACAGCAGATACACAGTGCTGCAGTCATTTAGTATCCCCTCTCTGTGATGTAAACGGCAGAATGTAGACAGCAGATACACAGTGCTGCAGTCATTTAGTCTCCCCTCTCTGTGATGTAAATGGCATATTGTAGACAGCAGATACACAGTGCTGCAGTCATTTAGTCTCCCCTCTCTGTGATGTAAACGGCAGAATGTAGACAGCAGATACACAGTGCTGCAGTCATTTAGTCTCCCCTCTCTGTGATGTAAACGGCAGAATGTAGACAGCAGATACACAGTACTGCAGTCATTTAGTCTCCCCTCTCTGTGATGTAAACGGCAGAATGTAGACAGCAGATACACAGTGCTGCAGTCATTTAGTCTCCCCTCTCTGTGATGTAAACGGCAGAATGTAGACAGCAGATACACAGTACTGCAGTCATTTAGTCTCCCCTCTCTGTGATGTAAATGGCAGAATGTAGACAGCAGATACACAGTACTGCAGTCATTTAGTCTCCCCTCTCTGTGATGTAAATGGCAGAATGTAGACAGCAGATACACAGTGCTGCAGTCATTTAGTCTCCCCTCTCTGTGATGTAAATGGCAGAATGTAGACAGCAGATACACAGTACTGCAGTCATTTAGTCTCTCCTCTCTGTGATGTAAACGGCAGAATGTAGACAGCAGATACACAGTACTGCAGTCATTTAGTCTCCCCTCTCTGTGATGTAAATGGCAGAATGTAGACAGCAGATACACAGTACTGCAGTCATTTAGTCTCCCCTCTCTGTGATGTAAATGGCAGAATGTAGACAGCAGATACACAGTGCTGCAGTCATTTAGTCTCCCCTCTCTGTGATGTAAATGGCAGAATGTAGACAGCAGATACACAGTACTGCAGTCATTTAGTCTCCCCTCTCTGTGATGTAAACGGCAGAATGTAGACAGCAGATACACAGTACTGCAGTCATTTAGTCTCCATGAACGCTGTCACAATGTTGATGGGATATTGTTTGTGCACATTGGTTCTGTTGTACAGTACTGATGGGATATTAGTTGTGCACAGTGGTTTTGTTGTATTTGTCCTTCTGAACATCTTTTTGTTTGACTTTTCCAGGTAAAAACTGCTCTACACCTGTTATTGAATGTGCGTCAGGAGATAGGACAAAATGCAAAAATGGCGGCACCTGTTATATCTTTGCCGGAGTGGTTCACTGCACTTGTCCACCAGGTAAAGTTTGTCCCCTTATCAGATACCGCACTGTACTGTCAACTACAGTTTACTCTGAGAAAATAAGGTCCTACCTAGAACCAGAAATGCTGTTGACTTGCCCCTGTAGAAACCCTTCTGGTTCCTTTTTAAAACCCTTTCTTCAGAAGGACCTCCTTCGTTCCAAGGTTCCATCTACAACCTCTTATCCCTCTAACCCTTTAGAACCATTTTCTCTAAAGTAGGTAACAAAAAGACCTGCATCTGGGTGATTTTAATCCTGTTGATATATCGTTATCTGGCTCTGCTGAAAGTTACATTAAACCACAAAACACCTAGTTTAAAATTTCCTGCATTGCAGGAAAGTTATCCTGCAACAGCGTGATCAAATTAAGATCTTATATCTGAAATCCATTGAAGTCAAATTAGTATTATGCCTCCATCTTTGTACACAATCATAGTTAAGCAATTTATTCAATTTATAGACCCTCCGGTTGTTTTCAGATGCTCTTGTTGTTTATTCTACAATAATCCCTTTTGTAAAATCAGTAGTAAACGGCCTAGTCCTAAATGGCCCCATATGGCTCTGGTCAAAAGTAGTGTAGGGAATAGGGTGTCATTTGGGATGCTGGCAAAGAGGCTATGTTATTGTTATTGATTACTCTGTGTGCACTCTGTTATTACCAAACCAAACCTAATTTAAATAACATCCACTGGATCATAATAGAGAGTAGTCGACCAAAGCCATGCATTACTTGAATGAGTGTCTAATTATAAATGTAGGAAAACACAAACACCCCTCAATACCTATATGTAGGTTGGTGGTTGGACTATATTTACAAATCCTATTTCCTAGTATTTCCACTGTGTAAGGGCCTCTATTTCCTAGTATTTCCACTGTCTAAGGGCCTCGATTTCCTAGTATTTCCACTGTCTAAGGGCCTCTATTTCCTAGTATTTCCACTGCCTAAGGGCCTCTATTTCCTAGTATTTCCACTGCCTAAGGGCCTATATTTCCTAGTATTTCCACTGCCTAAGGGCCTATATTTCCTAGTATTTCCACTGCCTAAGGGCCTCTATTTCCTAGTATTTCCACTGCCTAAGGGCCTCTATTTCCTAGTATTTCCACTGTCTAAGGGCCTCTATTTCCTAGTATTTCCACTGTCTAAGGGCCTATATTTCCTAGTATTTCCACTGCCTAAGGGCCTCTATTTCCTAGTATTTCCACTGCCTAAGGGCCTCTATTTCCTAGTATTTCCACTGTCTAAGGGCCTCTATTTCCTAGTATTTCCACTGTCTAAGGGTCTCTATTTCCTAGTATTTCCACTGCCTAAGGGCCTCTATTTCCTAGTATTTCCACTGCCTAAGGGCCTCTATCTAACTGTGAAAAATATAACATATGTAAAGCAGAAATCATAAAATAAAAACGTCTTACAATGACAGGAGCATCTTGAGAAATGACAATTCAAGCCTGTGTATCAGAAGGGGTGTGGGTAGAAGAATAGAACACAGAACACAGCTGCTATTCAACACACAGACATCAATCAGCTCTTTGATCCAAACCCCAATGCATACAGGATGGGGAGCCGATGACTGCTCTGCACCCGTGAACCAGTGTGTGTTGAATCCCTGTGACCCGGAGGGGACCCTGTTCTGTGAAGAGCTGCCGAACGGCTTCAGATGCGTCTGCCAACACGGGTACATGGGGCGGCTGTGCGAAATCCCCATAAGTCACTGCGTCGATGGGCTGTGTCATCGCGGATCAAAGTGTGTGGATCTACCGAGAGGATTCAAGTGCCATTGTTTACCCGGTAAGCTAATCACCAGGAACAAAGAAACAGGGCGTGTGATTTTAATGGGGTGTGTGTGCGTGCTTGGCATGTGCGTTGCCCTGTAAGACATTGGCTCCTTGTTACTGAAACCTGTGGTCATGTTTATATTTATTTCAGGGTCTTGTCCCTGCATTTAGGATGACTGAATACTAAAATGAGAAAAAAGAATGCAGCATTTCCTCAACCTCTCCTCAAGTACCTCTTGCTGCCCCACTTATTTCCTACTGAAACAAGAACACCTGATTGAATTGATAAAATTAGTAGTTGACCAATTGAATCAGGTGTGTTAGTGGGTTTTGTTAACCAGTTGATGGGAGCCAATAACAAGGTGTGTTAATATGTTAACCATTTGATCGGAGCCAATGAAAGGTGTGTTAATGGGTTAAGGAGCCAATAGCATCCCAGAGAGATGAGTAAAGTTCGATAAAGAGGTGTTTGGAATTGGGTTCAAGTCACTCTGAATTGCCAGTATAACATTCTCTGATTTTAACAAAAAGAAACACATTATTACATTCTCAAAATAATTCCCTCATAATTCCAGCCCTTAATTCAGAGGGTCTCATTCGTCTCTTCTTCCTTCAGGTTTAACGGGACAATTCTGCGACGTGAACATAGATGACTGTGAAGAGAAGCCGTGCGGTGTTCTGAGTATTTGCAAAGACACCGTCAACGGCTACAATTGTTTCTGTGCACCTGGATTCATTGGTGAGTAGCTACGTTGTCAACAGGGGATGTCGGGGCAATTTCCCCTTTGCTCGTAATTCTATCGACTGTTTGTCTTTTGGTGTCAAAGACCTCAAGCCTCCCTATGTAGGTTGGTATTGTTAAACACTTATTTACCTTCCACTTGTCATACGGCAGTTCCATTACACACTTCTCTCAGTAGCATGCAGTCTCTCAGTAGCATTCAGTCTCTCAGTAGCATTCAGGTCCTTTTCTCTCAGTAGCATTCAGGTCCTCTTCTCTCAGTAGCATTCAGGTCCTCTTCTCTCAGTAGCATGCAGGTCCTCTTCTCTCAGTAGCATGCAGGTCCTCTTCTCTCAGTAGCATTCAGGTCCTCTTCTCTCAGTAGCATTCAGGTCCACTTCTCTCAGTAGCATTCAGGTCCTCTTCTCTCAGTAGCATGCAGGTCCTCTTCTCTCAGTAGCATTCAGGTCCTCTTCTCTCAGTAGCATTCAGGTCCTCTTCTCTCAGTAGCATTCAGGTCCTCTTCTCTCAGTAGCATGCAGGTCCTCTTCTCTCAGTGGCATTCAGGTCCTCTTCTCTCAGTAGCATTCAGGTCCTCTTCTCTCAGTAGCATGCAGGTCCTCTTCTCTCAGTATCATGCAGGTCCTCTTCTCTCAGTAGCATTCAGGTCCTCTTCTCTCAGTAGCATTCAGGTCCTCTTCTCTCAGTAGCATTCAGGTCCTCTTCTCTCAGTAGCATGCAGGTCCTCTTTTCTCAGTAGCATTCAGGTCCTCTTCTCTCAGTAGCATTCAGGTCCTCTTCTCTCAGTAGCATGCAGTTCCTCTTCTCTCAGTAGCATTCAGGTCCTCTTCTCTCAGTAGCATGCAGTTCCTCTTCTCTCAGTAGCATGCAGTCTCTCAGTAGCATGCAGTCTCTCAGTAGCATGCAGTTCCTCTTCTCTCAGTAGCATTCAGGTCCTCTTCTCTCAGTAGCATGCAGTCTCTCAGTAGCATGCAGTCTCTCAGTAGCATGCAGTCTCTCAGTAGCATGCAGTCTCTCAGTAGCATGCAGTCTCTCAGTAGCATGCAGTCTCTCAGTAGCATGCAGTCTCTCAGTAGCATTCAGTCTCTCAGTAGCATTCAGTTCCTCTTCTCTCAGTAGCATGCAGTCTCTCAGTAGCATGCAGTCTCTCGGTAGCATTCAGTTCCTCTTCTCTCAGTAGCATGCAGTCTCTCAGTAGTATGCAGTCTCTCAGTAGCATTCAGTTCCTCTTCTCTCAGTAGCATGCAGTTCCTCTTCTCTCAGTAGCATGCAGTTCCTCTTCTCTCAGTAGCATGCAGTTCCTCTTCTCTCAGTAGCATGCAGTTCCTCTTCTCTCAGTAGCATTCCGTTCCTCTTAGTAGCATGCAGTTCCTCTTTTCTCAGTAGCATTCAGTTCCTCTTAGTACCATTCAGTTCCTCTTCTCTCAGTAGCATGCAGTTCCTCTTCTCTCAGTAGCATTCAGTCTCTCAGTAGCATTCAGTTCCTCTTCTCTCAGTAGCATTCAGTCTCTCAGTAGCATTCAGTTCCTCTTCTCTCAGTAGCATTCAGTTCCTCTTCTCTCAGTAGCATTCAGTTCCTCTTCTCTCAGTAGCATGCAATTCCTCTTCTCTCAGTAGCATGCAGTTCCTCTTCTCTCAGTAGCATTCAGGTCATCTTCTCTCAGTAGCATTCAGTCTCTCAGTAGCATTCAGTCTCCCAGTAGCATTCCGTTCCTCTTCTCTCAGTAGCATTCAGTTCCTCTTCTCTCAGTAGCATTCAGTCTCTCAGTAGCATTCAGTCTCTTAGTCGCATTCAGTTTCTCTTCTCTCAGTAGCATGCAGTTCCTCTTCTCTCAGTAGCATTCAGTCTCTCAGTAGCATTCAGTTCCTCTTCTCTCAATAGCATTCAGTCTCTCAGTAGCATTCAGTTCCTCTTCTCTCAGTAGCATTCAGTTCCTCTTCTCTCAGTAGCATTCAGTTCCTCTTCTCTCAGTAGCATGCAATTCCTCTTCTCTCAGTAGCATGCAATTCCTCTTCTCTCAGTAGCATGCAGTTCCTCTTCTCTCAGTAGCATTCAGGTCATCTTCTCTCAGTAGCATTCAGTCTCTCAATAGCATTCAGTCTCCCAGTAGCATTCTGTTCCTCTTCTCTCAGTAGCATTCAGTTCCTCTTCTCTCAGTAGCATTCAGTCTCTCAGTAGCATTCAGTTCCTCTTCTCTCAGTAGTATTCAGTCTCTCAGTAGCATTCAGTTCCTCTTCTCTCAGTGGTATTCAGTCTCTCAGTAGCATTCAGTCTCTCAGTAGCATTCAGTTCCTCTTCTCTCAGTAGCATTCAGTCTCTCAGTAGCATTCAGTTCCTCTTCTCTCAGTAGTATTCAGTCTCTCAGTAGTATTCAGTCTCTCAGTAGTATTCAGTCTCTCAGTAGCATTCAGTCTCTCAGTAGCATTCAGTCTCTCAGTAGCATTCAGTCTCTCAGTAGCATTCAGTCTCTCAGTAGCATTCAGTTCCTCAGTAGCATTCAGTTTCTTCTCTCAGTAGCATTCAGTTCCTCTTCTCTCAGTAGCATTCAGTCTCGCAGTAGCATTCAGTCTCTCAGTAGCATTCAGTTCCTCTTCTCTCAGTATCATTCAGCTCCATAACACACTTCTTTGACACGGCACATGTCCTATAACACCCATTTATCTACAGTCAGAAGCCCCCCCCCCTCCTCTCCCCCCTTCCATTTCCCTCTACCTCTCCTCCCGTCCTCTCTCCCCTTCCATTTCCCCCTACCTCTCCTCCCTTTCTCTCTCCATTCCTCTTCCTCTCTTCCTCACATCATTAAGGAATGTTATTTGATTAAAGGGGGCCTATTATTTATGTTTCAAAATCTGGCAGATGCTTCTGTGTATGTGTGCGTGCAGTGTTTGTGCAGTGTGTGTCTGTGTGTGTGCAGAGTGTGTGTCTGTATGAAGACTATGCATGTGTGGACCTTCATGCAGTGAACCTCTCCTGTTTTTCCAGGTAATAACTGTGAAGTGGAGGTAAACGAGTGTCTGAGCCAGCCCTGCCACAACGGAGCTTCCTGCTCTGATGAGCTCAACGCATTCAGCTGCTTATGCCCAATCGGAGTCACAGGTACACACACACACACACCACACACACACACACACACACACACACACACACACACACACACACACACACACACACACACACACACACACACACACACACACACACACACACACACACACATACATTTGTACTGTAACCCTTATGGTTGTTGTCATGACAAACATATATGTGACATCACAGGACGTTGACTGTAGGAGTTGACAAGGCAGCACAAATAGACCTTGGACCAAAATGTCATCATTAATACTTAAACCCCTTAAATCATTTTAAATGCCTTACCTTAAAGTATGTTTCTAAGATGTAAGATATAGAACAGGGCTCTCCAACCCTGTTCCTGGAGATATACCCTCCTGTAGGTTTTAACTCCAACCCTGTTCCTGGAGAGATACTTTATGACAACAAAATATGCACAAACATTTGTCTCTACGTTAACATATTCCTCTCAATTGTACATTTTTTGCTTGACTCGTTATGACGTTATAACAACTTACATCTGGTTCCACCGTAACGTTTTGTCAGCCATCTTTTTTGAAGAACGACACAAGGCAAAGGTGGCTCGCGTTGTTACGTTCGTTAGAATGAGGAGACCAAGGTGCAGCGTGGTAGGCGAACATCTTACTTTATTAAAAATGAACACCGAAAAACAACAAAATCCAAAACAAACGTAAAGTTCTGCAGGCTACACAGCAACTATACAAAATCAAGATCCCACAATCTAAGGTGGCTGCCTAAGTATGATCCCCAATCAGAGACAACGATAAACAGCTGCCTCTGATAGGGAACTATACTAGGCCAACAAAGAAATAGAAACATAGATTTGCCCACCCAAGTCACACCCTGACCTAACCAAATAGAGAATAAACAAGGCTCTCTAAGGTCAGGGCGCGTCAAAAATCATTATTGGAACCACTCGATATGATTGGTCATATAAAAACCTTGGGACCCAAATGCAAAATGAGTGCAATGAAGCCGTGTCTGGAGCAATGAAGCCGGGTCTGGAGCAATGAAGCCGGGTCTGGAACCATGAAGCCGTGTCTGGAGCCATGAAGTAGTGTCTGGAGCAATGAAGCCGGGTCTGGAGCAATGAAGCCGTGTCTGGAGCCATGAAGCCGTGTCTGGAGCCATGAAGCCGTGTCTGGAGCCATGAAGCCGTGTCTGGAGCAATGAAGCCGTGTCTGGAGCAATGAAGCCGTGTCTGGAGCCATGAAGCCGTGTCTGGAGCCATGAAGCCGTGTCTGGAGCCATGAAGCCGTGTCTGGAGCAATGAAGCCGTGTCTGGAGCCATGAAGCCGTGTCTGGAGCAATGAAGCCGTGTCTGGAGCCATGAAGCCGTGTCTGGAGCCATGAAGCCGTGTCTGGAGCCATGAAGCCGTGTCTGGAGCCATGAAGCCGTGTCTGGAGCCATGAAGCCGTGTCTGGAGCCATGAAGCCGTGTCTGGAGCCATGAAGCCGTGTCTGGAGCAATGAAGCCGTGTCTGGAGCAATGAAGCCGGGTCTGGAGCCATAAAGCTGGGTCTGGAGCCATGAAGCCGGGTCTGGGTACCTCTAAGTCCCGCGGGGCAAGTTCGCAACTTTTAAAGGAGGAACCACTGTACCCTCCTGTACGTTTGGGAGGCTGTATTTGCTGTAATGCACTATGTACAGTTGAAGTCGGAAGTTTACATACACTTAGGTTGGAGTCATTAAAACTCGGTTTTCAACCACAAATTTCTTGTTAACAAACTATAGTTTTGGCAAGTCAGTTAGGACATCTACTTTGTGCATGACACAAGTAATTTTTCCAACAATTGTTTACAGACAGATTATTTCACTTATAATTCAATGTATCACAATTCCAGTGGGTCAGAAGTTTACATACACTAAGTTGACTGTGCCTTTCAAACAGCTTGGAAAATTCCAGAAAATGTCATGGTTTTAGAAGCTTCTGATAGGCTAATTGACATAATTTGAGTCAGTTAGAGGTGTACCTGTGGATGTATTTCAAGGCCTACCTTCAAACTCAGTGCCTCTATGCTTGACATCATGGGGAAATCAAAAGAAATCAGCCAAGACCTCAGAAAAGATTGTAGACCTCCACACGTCTGGTTCATCCTTGGGAGCAATTTCCAAACACCTGAAGGTACCACGTTCATCTGTACAAACAATAGTACACAAGTATGTGAGTACCATGGGACCACGCATCCGTCATACCACTAAGGAATGAGACACATTCTGTCTCCTAGATATGAATGTACTTTGCTGCGAAAAGGCCAAATCAATCCCAGAACAACAGCAAAGGACCTTGTGAAGATGCTGTAGGAAACAGGTACAAAAGTATCTATGTCCACAATAAAACGAGCCCTATATCAACATAACCTGAAAGGCCTTTCAGCAAGGAAGAAGCCACTGCTCTAAAACCGCCATAAAAAAGCCATACTACGGTTTGCAACTGCACATGGGGACAAAGCTCGTACTTTTTGGAGAAAAATGTCCTCTGGTCTGATGAAACAAAAATAGAACTGTTTGGCCATAATGACCATCGTTATGTTTGGGGGAACAAGTGGGAGGCTTGCAAGCTGAAGAACACCATCCCAAACGTGAAGCATGGGGATGGCAGCATCATGTTGTGGGTGTGCTTTGCTGCTGGAGGGCTGGTGCACTTCAGAAAATAGATGGCATCATAAGGCAGGAATATTATGTGGATATATTGAAGCAACTCAAGACATCAGTCAGGAAGTTAAAGCTTGGTCACAAATGGGTCTTCCAAATGGACAATGACCCCAAGCATACTTCCAAAGTTGTGGCAAAATATCTTCAGGACAACAAAGTCAAGGTATTGGAGTGGCCATCACAAAGCTCTGACTTCAATCCTATCGAAGATTTGTGGGCAGAACAAATGTGCTGCGTGTGCCGTGCAAGGAGGCCTACACACCTGACTTAGTTACACCAGCTCTGTCAGGAGGGATGGGCCAAAATTCACCCAACTTATTGTGGAAACACAACACCAGTTGTGATCACGTAGCAGTTCAATAACAGAAACACCACTGGCACCAGTTGTGATCACGTAGCAGTTCAATAACAGAAACACCTCTGACACCAGTTGTGATCACGTAGCAGTTCAATAACAGAACCACCACTGACACCAGTTGTGATCACGTAGCAGTTCAATAACAGAAACACCACTGACCCCAGTTGTGATCACGTAGCAGTTCAATAACAGAAACACCTCTGGCACCAGTTGTGATCACGTAGCAGTTCAATAACAGAAACACCTCTGACACCAGTTGTGATCACGTAGCAGTTCAATAACAGAAACACCTCTGACACCAGTTGTGATCACGTAGCAGTTCAATAACAGAAACACCTCTGACACCAGTTGTGATCACGTAGCAGTTCAATAACAGAAACACCTCTGGCACCAGTTGTGATCACGTAGCAGTTCAATAACAGAAACACCTCTGACACCAGTTGTGATCACGTAGCAGTTCAATAACAGAAACACCTCTGACACCAGTTGTGATCACGTAGCAGTTCAATAACAGAAACACCACTGACCCCAGTTGTGATCACGTAGCAGTTCAATAACAGAAACACCTCTGACACCAGTTGTGATCACGTAGCAGTTCAATAACAGAAACACCTCTGGCACCAGTTGTGATCACGTAGCAGTTCAATAACAGAAACACCTCTGACACCAGTTGTGATCACGTAGCAGTTCAATAACAGAAACACCTCTGACACCAGTTGTGATCACGTAGCAGTTCAATAACAGAAACACCTCCGACACCAGTTGTGATCACGTAGCAGTTCAATAACAGAAACACCACTGACACCAGTTGTGATCACGTAGCAGTTCAATAACAGAAACACCTCTGACACCAGTTGTGATCACGTAGCAGTTCAATAACAGAAACACCTCCGACACCTTTGTTGAGGTCTGTTTTACGAAGTGAAGTCAAGCAAAGTAAATTAAAGCAACATAACTTGACAGCCTATAGCAATCCACTGTGTAATTAGCTATGCTAATATTCCTATATGCATGTAAATTGATGCTGTCCTGTACGAGAGGTGTACAACCATTATAACTATGTCAATGTTCATTATGTTCAATACACTGGGTTGTGTCCCAAATGGCACCCTATTCCCTTATAGTGCATTACGTTTGACCAGAGCCCCGGTTAGCTTATCACTGCTCTGGTCAAAAGTAGTGCACTATAAGGGAATAGGGTGCCATTTGGGACCGTGCTGGGTCATGTAAGGTCATATTGAAAACATAAGGGATAATTTATCTAATGTCAGACGAGAGGTCTCTCTATTATTTCTCAGTTCATTTCAATCTGAATTGTTAGGAAATTGTCTGAGTTAACTAGATGAATATATGCAAATCGAGGGATCCATATTTTAGTAACCCATCTTGAACTGAGTTTCTCTCTTTTATTTTTAGTTCAGAAGGTGGATAGCTCGGAGGAGTTTAAGATTTCACTTGAAAAGGGGATTCTTTTTAACACTTGGTTTATAATTGGTAGGAATGGGAGTTTTCATGAAACTGTTCCTTCCTCTTTCATTTTGTCTTTCCCTACAGGTGACTACTGTGAAATCAACATTGATGAGTGTCTGTCAGGGCCATGCAGACACAATAGCACGTGTTTGGACCTGGCCAATGGCTATGAATGTGTCTGTCTACCCGGCTTTACTGGTCAGTGTATCTAACTTACTGAATTGTAATGCATACTGAACTAAACAAGCATTGACAATATAACCTACTGAATATGAATCCTGTAGCTTTATCTTAGCAAACTATAGTAGGCTCTATTCACTCTAATCTGCATAGCCATATTCATGCTCTACCATAGCCTCACTGGTAGATGCTTCCAGTTTTCACCAAGAAAATCCTTCACACAGAAGTTTGTGTCCGTGGGCGGTATCATCTACAGACGAAGATGTCTGTGGAGTTTGATTGTTTTCCAGTGTACCTCTTCAACAACGTGCTGCTTAGACTGTGGTTGCCAGTGTACCTATGTTTTGAACTCTAGTGTTGCTAGGCAGCGGTGGAACAATGGAAATAGATTCCTATGGGTGAAACACCTTAATGAAATAGATCTGCCAACCCCAGGGGAGAAGAGTGAGTAAAGGGATGTTTACATGCCTGTAGTCTGGACAAAGCACATCACACGTCGACAGCGTCCCAAACGGCACCCTGTTCCCTACATAGTGCTGGACCCTGGTAGTGCGCCGTATAAGGAATAGGATACCATTTGGGATGGATCCCATTGTTGTGTTCTCTGACTAACTGATGAGGAGTGAAGACAGAAGATACACAGTTAGTTACTGCTCCATGGGCTCATTAGATCCTGTTTCCTGTGTCCAACCGAAGAGATTATTAACTGTCCTGGTTTGCATCCCAAATGGCACCTTGATCCCTTCATAGTGCACTGCTTTTTGACCCATATGCCTCTGGTCAAAAGTAGTGCACTATATATGGAATAGGGTGCCATTTGGGACGTAGGCCTGCTACTAGTCTCACTGACCCCTAAAAACATGACTTATTTATTTGTTTATGTTGTTGTTTGTATCAAAGGCGCTGGGTGTGAGTTCGACATTGACGAGTGTGCCTCTTCTCCCTGCAAGAACGGAGCCACTTGCATTGACCAGCCTGGCAATTACCACTGTCAGTGTGTGGCTCCATTCAAAGGTAATGAACACTGAGAGGGTGTGTGTGTGTGTGTGTGTGTGTGTGTGTGTGTGTGTGTGTGTGTATTCCTGCATGCGTGTCACTGTGTGCATGTGTCTCCATTTGAAAGGTAATGCACACTGAGGGAATGGGGACGATCACCAAAGTTAATTAACCTCCCTGAGCGTCCCTCTCTCACCTGCCTGAACTCATTCTGCTGCAGTCTTCAGCAACATTAGTAAGGCTTCATTCTCTGGTTGTGGCGATGCTCGACAAAGATGAAACCCATTGCTAATCCTCCAGATGGTATATCTATTTGCCTTGGTCCCCACTAAAGTGTTGTGTCTTAGTGCTGTATAGCCTTGGTCTCTACTAATGTGTTGTGTCTTAGTGCTGTATAGCCTTGGTCCCCACTAATGTGTTGTGTCTTAGTGCTGTATAGCCTTGGTCCCCACTAATGTGTTGTGTCTTAGTGCTGTATAGCCTTGGTCCCCACTAATGTGTTGTGTCTTAGTTCTGTATAGCCTTGGTCCCCACTAATGTGTTGTGTCTTAGTGCTGTATAGCCTTGGTCCCCACTAATGTGTTGTGTCTTAGTGCTGTATAGCCTTGGTCCCCACTAATGTGTTGTGTCTTAGTTCTGTATAGCCTTGGTCCCCACTAATGTGCTGTGTCTTAGTGCTGTATAGCCTTGGTCCCCACTAATGTTGTCTGTCTTAGTGCTGTATAGCCTTAGACAACTAGTGCCCTATAAAATCTGTTGAAGTTTTCACCAAATTCCGTTTTGTTTGGTCTCAAAATCACACATTTTAATAGAAAAGCAACAACATTGGATGTTCTATGTCCACAGCAATGTTTAAAGGATAATTTCACTATTTCTTTTTGATGTAAATTACATGTTATAGAAGGTTACAGATACATTTTTTTTTAGAATTTCACTTGTTTTTGAGAAACTTACCCCAACAGCAGTTGACTTCCTGAAGCTCATTTTGAAGGTTCAGATCCAGGACGTCCACTTCACGGCCGAGCCGTTGTTGCTCCTAGATGTTTCCACTTCACGGCTAAGCCGTTGTTGCTCCTAGATGTTTCCACTTCACGGCCGAGCCGTTGTTGCTCCTAGATGTTTCTACTTCACGGCCGAGCCGTTGTTGCTCCTAGATGTTTCTACTTCACGGCTGAGCCGTTGTTGCTCCTAGATGTTTCCACTTCACGGCCGAGCCGTTGTTGCTCCTAGATGTTTCCACTTCACGGCTGAGCCGTTGTTGCTCCTAGATGTTTCCACTTCACGGCCGAGCCGTTGTTGCTCCTAGATGTTTCCACTTCACGGCCGAGCCGTTGTTGCTCCTAGATGTTTCCACTTCACGGCTGAGCCGTTGTTGCTCCTAGATGTTTCCACTTCATGGCTGAGCCGTTGTTGCTCCTAGATGTTTCTACTTCACGGCTGAGCCGTTGTTGCTCCTAGATGTTTCCACTTCACGGCCGAGCCGTTGTTGCTCCTAGATGTTTCCACTTCGTGGCTGAGCCGTTGTTGCTCCTAAATGTTTCCACTTCGTGGCTGAGCCGTTGTTGCTCATAGACGTTTCCACTTCACAATAACAGCACTTACAGTTGCCAGGGACAGCTCTAGCAGGGCAGAAATTGACGAACTGACTTGTTTGAAAAGAGGCATCCTATAATGGTGCCACGTTGAAAGTCAAGCAGCTCTTCAGAAAAGGCCATTCTACTGCCAATGTTTGTCTATAGAGATTGCATGGCTGTGTGCTCGATTCTATACACCTGTCAGCAACGCGTGTGGCTGAAATAGCTGAATCCACTCATTTGACGGGCTGTCTACTTACCTCTGGCCATGTAGTGTAGGTGGTGGTGCCATAGCAACAGTTGTGTGTGTATGGAAAAAGACTGTTTCAATCTTGACAAAAGGCTATATTTTATTGCCATGTCTCCTGTGGATGACATGCTACACACTCACTCACTCACACACACTGACACTACACTCATTTCATTTGCTCACACACATATAACATGCACACTCACATACAATCATCATATATGCTGCTGCTACTCTGTTTATCATATATCCTGATGCCCAGTCACGTTACCCAAGTCAAAAGTTTGGACACATCTACTCATTCTAGGGTTTTTCTTTATTTTGACTATTTTCTAAATTGTAGAATAATAGTGAAGACTATGAAATAACATATATGGAATCATGTAGCAACCAAAAAAGTGTTAAACAAATCAAAATATATTTTAGATTTTAGATTCTTCAAATTAAACACCCTTGATGACAGCTTTGCACACGCTTGGCATTCTCTCAACCAGCTTCATGAGGTAGTCACCTAGAATGCCTTTCAATTAACAGGTGTGCCTTGTTAAAAATTTATTTGAGGAATTTGAGCCAGTCAGTTGTGTTGTGACAAGGTAGGGATGGTATACAGAAGATATCCCTATTTGGTAATAACAGCTCAAATTATGGCAAGAACAGCTCAAATAAGCAAAGAGCAATGGACATTAGACCGGTGGAAATCTGTTCTTTGGTCTGAGTCCAAATTTGAGATTTTTGGTTCCAACTGCAGATTCTTTGTGTGCTGCATGCAGGAGTGCTGCATCAGATGACCTGGCCTCCACAATCACCCAACCTCAACCCAATTGAGAGGGTTTGGGATGAGTTGGACCGCAGAGTGAAGGAAAAGCAGCCAACAAGTGCTCAGCATATGTGGGAACTCCTTCAAGACTATTGGAAAAGCATTCCTCATGAAGCTGGTTGAGAGAATGCCGAAAGTGTGCAAAGCTGTCTTCAAGGCAAGGGGTGGCTACTTCGAAGGATCTGCAATCTAAAATATATTTGTTCTAAATTATATTTGTTTAACACTTTTTTGGTAACTATATGATTCCATATGTGTTATTTCATAGTTTTGATGTCTTCACTATTTTTCAACAATGTAGAAATAGTAAACAAAACAAAAAACGTAGGTGTGTCCAAACTTTTGACTGGTACTGTACATATCTACCTCCAGTATCCCTGCACATAGGGCGGCGCGCAATTGGCCCAGTGTCGTCAGTGCCGGTGTAGGCCGTCACTGTAAATAAGAATTTGTTCTTAACTGACTTGTCTAGTTAGAATTGTAACTGTGGTATTGGAATTGACCATGTATATAGCATACCTACTTTCTCATGTTCTTCTTATTTCCTGTGTTTTTGTTGTACCTTACTTGATGCGTACTACATTGATATCGATTAACTGCATTGTTGGGATAAAAGCTTGCAAGAAAGGCATTTTCTTGTACTTGTGCATGTGACATTAAAAACTTGATGCGTGCAACATTGACTTGAGTAGTTTGCTACTATTATGGAAATCAAACAGACATCCAAATTGGCCTAATCCAGTTTTGATTACCATTTGTGTGGTGGCTGTGATTAAGGAGCAGGAACTCTCAGTGGGGTGTCGGCACCAGAGTGGGAACGTTTATTTGGTCCCTGTGCCCAAGAACACTAAGGTAACCTGCCTAAATGACTACCGACCCGTAGCACTCACGTCTGTAGCCATGAAATGCTTTGGAAGGCTGGTCATGGCTCACATCAATGCCATTATCCCAGAAACCCTAGACCCACTCCAATTTGCATACCAATGATGCAATCTCGATGGCACTCCACACTGCCCTTTCACACCTGGACAAAAGGAACACGGCAGGTAGCCTAGTGGTTAGAGCGTTGGGCCAGTAACCGACAGTTTGCTGGATCGAATCCCCGAGCTGTCGTTCTGCTCCTGAACAAGGCAGTTAACCCCACTGTTCCCCGGTAGGCTGTCTTTGTAAATAAGAATTTGTTCTTAACTGACTTGCCTAGTTAAATAAAGGTTAGAAAAATATAGACAGATTTTTTAAAACACCTATGTGAGAATGCAGACAAGTCGTTGAATGCAGGCTCAGCGTTCAACACCATAGTGCCCTCAAAGCTAAAGACCCTTGGACTAAACACCTCCCTCTGCAACTGGATCCTGGACTTCGACGGGCCGCCACCAGGTGGTAAGGGTAACAACACATCCACCACGCTGATCCTCAACACAGGGGCCCCTCAGGGGTGCATGCTCGGTCTCCTCCTGTACTCCCTGTTCACTCATGACTGCACGGCCAGGCATGACTCCAACACCATCAAGTTTGCTGATGACACAACAGCCTGATCACCGACAGCGATGAGACAGCCTATAGGAAGGTCAGAGACCTGACCGTATGGTTCAAGGACAAAAACATCTTCCTCAACATGATCAACGTGACCACTGAGTGCGTCCTGACAGGTTGCATCGCTGCCTGGTGTTGCGGTTGCACGGCTTCCAAGTCTAGGACCAAGACATTTCTAAACAGCTTCTACCCCCAAGCCATAAGACTCCTGAACAGCTATTCAAATGGCTACCCAGAATATTTGCATTGCCCCCTCCCCCCTTCTACGCTGCTGCTATTCTCTGTTATTATCTATGCATAGTCACTTTAATAACTCAACGTACAAGCACATATTACCTCAATTACCTCGTCATCGGTGCTCCCGCACATTGACTCTGTACCGGTACCCCCTGTATATAGCCTCCACATTGACTCTGTACCGGTACCCCCTGTATATAGCCTCCACATTGACTCTGTACCAGTACCCCCTGTATATAGCCTCCAAGTTGACTCTGTACTGGTACCCCCTGTATATAGCCTCCACATTGACTCTGTACCGGTATCCCCTGTATATAGCCTCCAAGTTGACTCTGTACCAGTACCCCCTGTATATAGCCTCCACAGTGACTCTGTACCGGTACCCCCTGTATATAGTCTCCACATTGACTCTGTACCGGTAACCCCTGTATATAGCCTCCACATTGACTCTGTACCGGTACCCCATGTATATAGCCTCCACATTGACTCTGTACCGGTACCCCCCTGTATATAGCCTCCACATTGACTCTGTACCGGTACCCCCCTGTATATAGCCTCCACATTGACTCTGTACTGGTACCCCCTGTATATAGCCTCCACATTGACTCTGTATTGGTACCCCCCTGTGCATATAGCCTCCACATTGACTCTGTACCGGTACCCCCTGTAAATAGCCTCCACATTGACTCTGTACTGGTACCCCCTGTATATAGCCTCCACATTGACTCTGTACTGGTACCCCCTGTATATAGCCTCCACATTGACTCTGTACTGGTACCCCCTGTAAATAGCCTCCACATTGACTCTGTACTGGTACCCCCTGTATATAGCCTCCACATTGACTCTGTACTGGTACCCCCTGTAAATAGCCTCCACATAGACTCTGTACTGGTACCCCCCTGTATAAAGCCCCGCTATTGTTATTTACTGCTGCTCTTTAATTATTTGTTATTCTTATCTCTTCCTTATTTAAAAATGTTTTTTCTTAAAACTGCATTTTTGGTTAAGGGCTTGTGTGCAGCTACAATCTCTGCCTTGTCTGGTCCTGAAACTGGCTATGTTATTGGGAGTTGTATATAGGCGAGGGGGTCATTGTACACAACTGGGCCCTACAAATGCTATGGTCGACACTCCCATCGGAGTTGGCTATACAGCCCAAAGAGATCTGGGTCCAGGCTAAGGTTGCATAACACTGATAGCCCACAGCTTTGCCTCCTCAGCATACTGTTCTATGATGAATCACTGGTCACTGACCTCTCAGTCTGTCCTGATCCTGCAGTAGAATCAGAAGCATGAACACAAGCCGGTGGGCAAAACTGTTTGATAACGACATCATTACAACAGTATTACAACCAATTCTATTCTGGACACTTTCAGATTTCGTTATCAACAAATGCGGAGGAAAGTACAGTAAATGTAAAATGCACATAAAATCAACAGTGTGATGTGTGGATACAGTCTTGTTTCAGGTGAACTGTTGTGTCTTCAACTTTGGTCTAATCATTTTCCCATAATCTCCAAATGGTTTCCTTTCATTTGCTACCATGCTTATGCATATGTGTTTCATATTTCTCTAACGATTGCATTTAGCCCTATCCATATGGGCCAACTCCCACAAGGGTTAACCCGTTGATAATGGCTGACCCTGGCCGTGACCCCACTCCTCTGCTTGGTTACATATCCTGTGTTTCTTTTGAAAATATGTTTTCTATACTGTAGCTTGTACTGGTCGTGACATGTTCTATGCTTTCACCAGGGTTGAAGACGGAGTTCAGTGTCATGGTAGATGGCTCTATAGAATTACACATTTTATAGGATCTCTGTGGATAGCTCAACACATTTTTCAACCCTCTAATGACATGTTCTATGCTTTCACCAAGTTTGAAAACTGAGACCTACTGAGTTCAGTGCCATGGTAGATCTTTAAATATTTTACCTCATGCTGTTCCAGTTTTGTAATCATGTACTTTTCCCTGCCTTTAAAAAAAAAAAAAAAAAAATCATCTTGCAGAAATTATCAGAGGTAGGAAAGATAACTACTTGTTTTGATATGTCAGGCTTGCATGGAAATGATGCTCTTCCCCAAAACCTCCTCTGTGTCCCAAATGGCACCATATTACCTATTTAGTGCACTACCTATAGTCCCTGGTCAAAAGTAGTGCACTAAATAAGGAATAGGGTGCCATTTTCGTGTTCTCATTTATTCACACTGTTCATTGCTTGGCTCTGTCATGTTTTTTTAACTGTCTTTGTTGAAAACACTTTGCCTTGTTCATATGTTTTCTTATTTAAATAGTTTTCCAAGAGTGCGCTTTCATCAAAACGTGTTTTGATACTGAGCTTCTGGCATGCTGGTTCTTCCAGCTAGCTATTATTTTAGGCCTGAGTGGAGTTTTCTGGCTTGTTATTCTGCTTTGTAGAAGTGATGTGTGCGTATTCTTGTAAATGTCTATCATTTGCTCTCGCGATAAAAATGTAACTTTCCTTGATTACATGATAACAACTAAACTTTCCCTCTGAGAAAACAGTCACGAGCATAGTGTTGCTACTATTCACGTGATTGAAGAGGTGCATGATTGTGTCAATATAGTCTGTTTTATTGTTGTGAACAAGGAGTTTTGAAAGTGACTCCAAGATGTTCATACCAAATGGAACCCTATTCCATATATAGTGTACTACTACATAGGGAAGCAACAGTAGTGTACTACATAAGGAATAGGGTGCTATTTGAGATGCATCCCTAGTGCTAAACTGGATTTCACAATAAAAACACTTTTTTTTTTTTACAGTTTTCAGTAAAAACACGTTTATTAGGTAATTTACATATTTTCTCCTAAGAAATACTTCCATTATTCTCCAAAAAGTACATTTTTTTGCATTATATAGGTAATTATACCATTTTTATTTCCGTTTTTTATTTCAGATATAGTATTCAAAAGATCAGAAACCTTCAGCATTTGAGATCTGTCGTCACACCAGAGGGAGTTTGAGACGTTACTAAGCATTGGTACAAATGAAATGTTAATGATTGACTAATTAGCAGTAAATGTATTAGCTCCCCATATTATCCAGTATATTGGCACCATCATAAAGCAGACTGTCAGTGGTGTCAACCAGGGACATACAGTTTTTCATAGTCATTCCCCACTCCCTGTTCAGTTATGTATTGTTAATTTCATTCAAAGATTTGAGATCAAATATACTTTATTACACAGATGAGCTGAAATACGTTTGAGAATGTCTTTATTTTATGCACCAGTGAGCAATTGTGTACAACAATGAACTTCTATGTCTGTCTGACACTGTTTCTCTCTGTCTGCCTGTTTGTTGCTGGTCGCTGCTCTTCCTTCTCTGTCTGACACTGTTTCTCTCTGTCTGCCTGTTTGTTGCTGGCCGCTGCTCTACCTTCTCTGTCTGACACTGTTTCTCTCTGTCTGCCTGTTTGTTGCTGGCCGCTGCTCTACCTTCTCTGTCTGACACTGTTTCTCTCTGTCTGCCTGTTTGTTGCTGGCCGCTGCTCTACCTTCTCTGTCTGACACTGTTTCTCTCTGTCTGCCTGTTTGTTGCTGGCCGCTGCTCTTCCTTCTCTGTCTGACACTGTTTCTCTCTGTCTGCCTGTTTGTTGCTGGCCGCTGCTCTACCTTCTCTGTCTGACACTGTTTCTCTCTGTCTGCCTGTTTGTTGCTGGTCGCTGCTCTACCTTCTCTGTCTGACACTGTTTCTCTCTGTCTGCCTGTTTGTTGCTGGCCGCTGCTCTACCTTCTCTTTCTGACACTGTTTCTCTCTGTCTGCCTGTTTGTTGCTGGCCGCTGCTCTACCTTCTCTGTCTGACACTGTTTCTCTCTGTCTGCCTGTTTGTTGCTGGTCGCTGCTCTACCTTCTCTGTCTGACACTGTTTCTCTCTGTCTGCCTGTTTGTTGCTGGCCGCTGCTCTACCTTCTCTGTCTGACACTGTTTCTCTCTGTCTGCCTGTTTGTTGCTGGCCGCTGCTCTACCTTCTCTGTCTGACACTGTTTCTCTCTGTCTGCCTGTTTGTTGCTGGCCGCTGCTCTACCTTCTCTGTCTGACACTGTTTCTCTCTGTCTGCCTGTTTGTTGCTGGCCGCTGCTCTTCCTTCTCTGTCTGACACTGTTTCTCTCTGTCTGCCTGTTTGTTGCTGGCCGCTGCTCTACCTTCTCTGTCTGACACTGTTTCTCTCTGTCTGCCTGTTTGTTGCTGGCCGCTGCTCTACCTTCTCTTTCTGACACTGTTTCTCTCTGTCTGCCTGTTTGTTGCTGGCCGCTGCTCTACCTTCTCTGTCTGACACTGTTTCTCTCTGTCTGCCTGTTTGTTGCTGGCCGCTGCTCTACCTTCTCTTTCTGACACTGTTTCTCTCTGTCTGCCTGTTTGTTGCTGGCCGCTGCTCTACCTTCTCTGTCTGACACTGTTTCTCTCTGTCTGCCTGTTTGTTGCTGGCCGCTGCTCTACCTTCTCTGTCTGACACTGTTTCTCTCTGTCTGCCTGTTTGTTGCTGGCCGCTGCTCTACCTTCTCTGTCTGACACTGTTTCTCTCTGTCTGCCTGTTTGTTGCTGGCCGCTGCTCTACCTTCTCTGTCTGACACCGGTTTCTCCAACTAGCTATCACAGTCTCGCGTCAGAATTAGACGTTCATCCATATTTCTAAAAACGTCAAATTTAGAAGTTGTTCCAAACATCAAAATATATCTATATTTTTTTTTATTAACTCTGGATTCTTAAGATTAGACATGAACTCTGAATGGTTAAGGTCGGGTTCAGGTTTGGGATTGGCTTAAATATCAAAACTAACTTTCTATCACTAGATTAGAATATTCAACCTTTGGAACCATCCCCATCCACAACGCCCTAGCAAAACCAAAGCCTATTTGAAGGTAACAGAGCTCACTGTTGCCCCTAGTGGTCGTTTTGCCCCTAGTGGTCGAATAGTGGCTTGTATGACAGGTGACCTGCCTGATCTTCTCTCTCCATCTGCCTATTTGTTGTTCCTACAGTATGTCGGAAGAAATGATGTCCATCTGAAAATGTTTCTCACTCGTCCTGTTTGCCTATTCATTCTTGGGCTCTGCTCTTCCTACCATACTAGAAGTAGGAACTGTGAGTTCTATGTCTGACTTTGTGTGTCTCTCCCCCCACCCCTGCTGGTTGCTGGGCCCTGCTCCCACTACCTCCTACTATAGGTAGGAACTGTGAGTTCCTCCCCTGTGAGGCCAACAACCCCTGTGAGAACGGTGCTGAGTGTGTAGAAGAACCTGATCAGGTCCATTTCCCACTGGGTTTCCACTGTCGCTGTCGACGTGGCTTCACAGGCCCCCGCTGTGAGATCAACATGGACGAGTGCAGCTCCAACCCCTGCCTTCACGGCTTCTGCTACGATGGTGAGACACACACCACTACAGCCCTATAGCGAGAATCAACAGCCCACATGTCACAAACACGTTTAATAACCACGCAGAGATAGGCCCCAGCTAACACATCTAAAAACACCCCCACACACTCTCTCTCTCTCTGTTTATCTCTCTCTCTCTCACCCTCTCTATTTATCTGTCTCTCCCTCTCTCTCTCTATTTAACTCCCTCTCCCTCTCTCTCGCTCTATTTATCTCTCTCTCTCTATTTATCTCTCTCTCTATCGATCGCTCTCTCTCTCTATCAATTGCTCTCTCTCTCTATTTATCTCTCTCTATTTATCTCTCTCTATTTATCTCTCTCTCTATTTATCTCTCTCTATTGCTCTCTCTCTCTCTCTCTCTCTATTTATCTCTCTCTCTCCCTCCCTCTCTGTCTCTCTCTCCCCCTCCCCCCCTCTCTCTCACCCCACCCCTACTCATACCTTGTGCATCACAGTTGTTTTAGCTCACTTGCTTTCTGACAGGTACTGTTCCAGTGGGTCACCACCACTGTGACTAATAAGGAGCGTTATGAGACTGGAGTTATTCCATCTGATGGTAATGACTTCATCCCAAATGGCACCCTGTTCCCTATAGGGTCCACTACTTTTGACCATGGCACATGTACCCTATTCCCTATGTAGTGTACTACTTTTGACCAGGGCAAGTATCCAGGGCACTGCAGGGGTCACCGTCTGATGAGTTCTGTAACCTAACCACTGAGAGACCATCTGATAAGTTCTGTAACCTAACCACTGAGAGACCATCTGATGAGTTCTGTAACCTAACCACTGAGAGACCATCTGAGTTCTGTAACCTAACCACTGAGAGACCATCTGATGAGTTATGTAACCTAACCACTGAGAGACCATCTGAGTTCTGTAACCTAACCACTGAGAGACCGTCTGAGTTCTGTAACCTAACCACTGAGAGACCATCTCAGTTCTGTAACCTAACCACTGAGAGACCATCTGATGAGTTCTGTAACCTAACCACTGAGAGACCATCTGAGTTCTGTAACCTAACCACTGAGAGACCATCTGATGAGTTCTGTAACCTAACCACTGAGAGATCATCTGATGAGTTCTGTAACCTAACCACTGAGAGACCATCTGATGAGTTCTGTAACCTAACCACTGAGAGACCATCAGATGAGTTCTCTAACCTAACCACTGAGAGACCATCTGATGAGTTCTGTAATCTAACCACTGAGAGACCATCTGAGTTCTGTAGCCTAACCACTGAGAGACCATCTGATCAGTTCTGTAACCTAACCACTGAGAGACCATCTGATGAGTTCTGTAACCTAACCACTGAGAGACCATCTGATGAGTTCTGTAACCTAACCACTGAGAGACCATCTGATGAGTTCTGTAACCTAACCACTGAGAGACCATCTGATAAGTTCTGTAACCTAACCACTGAGAGACCATCTGATGAGTTCTGTAACCTAACCACTGAGAGACCATCTGATGAGTTCTGTAACCTAACCACTGAGAGACCATCTGATGAGTTCTGTAACCTAACCACTGAGAGACCATCTGATGAGTTCTGTAACCTAACCACTGAGAGACCATCTGATGAGTTCTGTAACCTAACCACTGAGAGACCATCTGATGAGTTCTGTAACCTAACCACTGAGAGACCATCTGATGAGTTCTGTAACCTAACCACTGAGAGACCATCTGATAAGTTCTGTAACCTAACCACTGAGAGACCATCTGATGAGTTCTGTAACCTAACCACTGAGAGACCATCTGATGAGTTCTGTAACCTAACCACTGAGAGACCATCTGATGAGTTCTGTAACCTAACCACTGAGAGACCATCTGATGAGTTCTGTAACCTAACCACTGAGAGACCATCTGATGAGTTATGTAACCTAACCACTGAGAGACCATCTGATGAGTTCTGTAACCTAACCACTGAGAGACCATCTGATGAGTTCTGTAACCTAACCACTGAGAGACCATCTGATAAGTTCTGTAACCTAACCACTGAGAGACTATCTGAGTTCTGTAACCTAACCACTGAGAGACCATCTGAGTTCTGTAACCTAACCACTGAGAGACCATCTGAGTTCTGTAACCTAACCACTGAGAGACCATCTGAGTTCTGTAACCTAACCACTGAGAGACCATCTGATGAGTTCTGTAACCTAACCACTGAAACCATCTGAGTTCTGTAACCTAACCACTGAGACCATCTGAGTTCTGTAACCTAACCACTGAGAGACCATCTGAGTTCTGTAACCTAACCACTGAGAGACCATCTGAGTTCTGTAACCTAACCACTGAGAGACCATCTGATGAGTTCTGTAACCTAACCACTGAGAGACCATCTGATGAGTTCTCTAACCTAACCACTGAGAGACCATCTGATGAGTTCTGTAACCTAACCACTGAGAGACCATCTGATAAGTTCTGTAACCTAACCACTGAGAGACCATCTGATGAGTTCTGTAACCTAACCACTGAGAGACCATCTGATGAGTTCTGTAACCTAACCACTGAGAGACCATCTGATGAGTTCTGTAACCTAACCACTGAGAGACCATCTGATGAGTTCTGTAACCTAACCACTGAGAGACCATCTGATGAGTTCTGTAACCTAACCACTGAGAGACCATCTGATGAGTTCTGTAACCTAACCACTGAGAGACCATCTGATAAGTTCTGTAACCTAACCACTGAGAGACCATCTGATGAGTTCTGTAACCTAACCACTGAGAGACCATCTGATGAGTTCTGTAATCTAACCACTGAGAGACCATCTGATGAGTTCTGTAACCTAACCACTGAGAGACCATCTGATAAGTTCTGTAACCTAACCACTGAGAGACCATCTGATAAGTTCTGTAACCTAACCACTGAGAGACCATCTGAGTTCTGTAACCTAACCACTGAGAGACCATCTGAGTTCTGTAACCTAACCACTGAGAGACCATCTGATGAGTTCTGTAACCTAACCACTGAGAGACCATCTGATGAGTTCTGTAACCTAACCACTGAGACCATCTGAGTTCTGTAACCTAACCACTGAGAGACCATCTGAGTTCTGTAACCTAACCACTGAGAGACCATCTGATGAGTTCTGTAACCTAACCACTGAGAGACCATCTGATGAGTTCTGTAACCTAACCACTGAGAGACCATCTGATGAGTTCTGTAACCTAACCACTGAGAGACCATCTGATAAGTTCTGTAACCTAACCACTGAGAGACCATCTGATGAGTTCTGTAACCTAACCACTGAGAGACCATCTGATGAGTTCTGTAACCTAACCACTGAGAGACCATCTGATGAGTTCTGTAACCTAACCACTGAGAGACCATCTGATGAGTTCTGTAACCTAACCACTGAGAGACCATCTGATGAGTTCTGTAACCTAACCACTGAGAGACCATCTGATGAGTTCTGTAACCTAACCACTGAGAGACCATCTGATAAGTTCTGTAACCTAACCACTGAGAGACCATCTGATGAGTTCTGTAACCTAACCACTGAGAGACCATCTGATGAGTTCTGTAATCTAACCACTGAGAGACCATCTGATGAGTTCTGTAACCTAACCACTGAGAGACCATCTGATAAGTTCTGTAACCTAACCACTGAGAGACCATCTGAGTTCTGTAACCTAACCACTGAGAGACCATCTGAGTTCTGTAACCTAACCACTGAGAGACCATCTGAGTTCTGTAACCTAACCACTGAGAGACCATCTGAGTTCTGTAACCTAACCACTGAGAGACCATCTGATGAGTTCTGTAACCTAACCACTGAGACCATCTGAGTTCTGTAACCTAACCACTGAGACCATCTGAGTTCTGTAACCTAACCACTGAGAGACCATCTGAGTTCTGTAACCTATTCACTGAGAGGCCATCTGAGTTCTGTAACCTAACCACTGAGAGACCATCTGATGAGTTCTGTAACCTAACCACTGAGAGACCATCTGATGAGTTCTCAAACCTAACCACTGAGAGACCATCTGATGAGTTCTGTAATCTAACCACTGAGAGACCATCTGAGTTATGTAGCCTAACCACTGAGAGACCATCTGATCAGTTCTGTAACCTAACCACTGAGAGACCATCTGATGAGTTCTGTAACCTAACCACTGAGAGACCATCTGATGAGTTCGGTAACCTAACCACTGAGAGACCATCTGATGAGTTCTGTAACCTAACCACTGAGAGACCATCTGATGAGTTCTGTAACCTAACCACTGAGAGACCATCGGATGAGTTCTGTAACCTAACCACTGAGAGACCATCTGATAAGTTCTGTAACCTAACCACTGAGAGACCATCTGATGAGTTCTGTAACCTAACCACTGAGAGACCATCTGATGAGTTCTGTAACCTAACCACTGAGAGACCATCTGATGAGTTCTGTAACCTAACCACTGAGAGACCATCTGATGAGTTCTGTAACCTAACCACTGAGAGACCATCTGATGAGTTCTGTAACCTAACCACTGAGAGACCATCTGATGAGTTCTGTAACCTAACCACTGAGAGACCATCTGATGAGTTCTGTAACCTAACCACTGAGAGACCATCTGATGAGTTCTGTAACCTAACCACTGAGAGACCATCTGATAAGTTCTGTAACCTAACCACTGAGAGACCATCTGATGAGTTCTGTAACCTAACCACTGAGAGACCATCTGATGAGTTCTGTAATCTAACCACTGAGAGACCATCTGATGAGTTCTGTAACCTAACCACTGAGAGACCATCTGATAAGTTCTGTAACCTAACCACTGAGAGACCATCTGAGTTCTGTAACCTAACCACTGAGAGACCATCTGAGTTCTGTAACCTAACCACTGAGAGACCATCTGAGTTCTGTAACCTAACCACTGAGAGACCATAAATTATTCATCAATGCTGAGTCCTAATTTGAATAATGGATGATACATTTCAGACTTAATACAATCAAAGAAATCTCACCACACACACAAACACACACACACACACACACACACACACACACACACAGTCAAATCCCCAAGGCAGAATGTTGTTTTTCCTTCTCTGGCTGGCTGGCGATTAATCCAGGCTTCTACGTATTCCATCTCCAACAGAAATGATGAAGCAACTCCTACATCAAATGACCAGTGTGGGTTAAGGATCATAGATGACCAAAGTGATACATGATGGAAGCTGTGGTATTTCTCTAAAGAAAAAACAGATATTTGGCTTTCAGCATATTTGGCTTTTGTTCATAACATTGTCAACATATGGTTGGTCAAAAGGTGTATTATATGAGGTTATTGCGTTGCCACACACGTCGATACAATATGTCCGTCATGTCACATGTAACTAGCAGCTCTCTCATGAGACTTGAAACACACCGGGAAACACATGTAGAATATTGGGAGTGACAGAAGCTTTATGAACTGTGATCCTTATGAACTGTGATCCGTTTTCCATTAGTTGACGTGGCCTCGCATTCTTTTCTGTCGGTTGAGATCTCTGCCCACACACTGTTGAAATCCTCTCTTTCACAGTATAGTACATAAAGAAACACACAAAAACGAGATATGGAGGTCAAGTTTATTCTCCAAATGTATCAACCACATTGGCAGAAAGCCTAGTGGTTAGAGTGTTGGGCCAGTAACCAGCAGGCAGCCTAGTGGTTAGAGTGTTGGGCCAGTAACCAGCAGGTAGCCTAGTGGTTAGAGCGTTAGGCCAGTAACCAGCAGGTAGCCTAGTGGTTAGAGTGTTGGGTCAGTAACCAGCAGGTAGCCTAGTGGTTAGAGCGTTGGGCCAGTAACCAGCAGGTAGCCTAGTGGTTAGAGTGTTGGGCCAGTAACCAGCAGGTAGCCTAGTGGTTAGAGCGTTGGGCCAGTAACCAGCAGGTAGCCTAGTGGTTAGAGAGTTGGGCCAGTAACCAGCAGGTAGCCTAGTGGTTAGAGCGTTGGGCCAGTAACCAGCAGGTAGCCTAGTGGTTAGAGCGTTGGGCCAGTAACCGAAAGGTTGTTAGATCGAATCCCTGAACTGACAAGGTCAAAGTCTGTCATTCTGCCCCTGAACAAGGCACTGTTCCTAGACCAGTTAACCCACTGTTCCTAGACCAGTTAACCCTCTGTTCCTAGACCAGTTAACCCACTGTTCCTAGACCAGTTAACCCACTGTTCCTAGACCAGTTAACCCACTGTTCCTAGACCAGTTAACCCTCTGTTCCTAGACCAGTTAACCCACTGTTCCTAGACCAGTTAACCCACTGTTCCTAGACCAGTTAACCCACTGTTCCTAGACCAGTTAACCCACTGTTCCTAGGCCAGTTAACCCACTGTTCCTAGGCCAGTTAACCCACTGTTCCTAGGCCAGTTAACCCACTGTTCCTAGGCCAGTTAACCCACATTTAATAACATCCTGATGTCCACTACAGAGGACATTTAATAACATCCTGATGTCCACTACAGAGGACATTTAATAACATCCTGATGTCCACTACAGAGGACATTTAATAACATCCCGATGTCCTCTGTAGTGGACATTTAATAAGATCCTGATGTCCACTACAGAGGACATTTAATAACATCCTGATGTCCACTACAGAGGACATTTAATAAGATCCTGATGTCCACTACAGAGGACATTATAAACATCCTGATGTCCACTACAGAGGACATTTAATAACATCCTGATGTCCACTACAGAGGACATTTATAAACATCCTGATGTCCACTACAGAGGACATTTAATAACATCCTGATGTCCACTACAGAGGACATTTAATAACATCCTGATGTCCACTACAGAGGACATTTAATAACATCCTGATGTCCACTACAGAGGACATTTAATAACATCCTGATGTCCACTACAGAGGACATTTAATAACATCCTGATGTCCACTACAGAGGACATTTAATAACATCCTGATGTCCACTACAGAGGACATTTAATAACATCCTGATGTCCACTACAGAGGACATTTAATAACATCCTGATGTCCACTACAGAGGACATCTAATAACATCCTGATGTCCACTACAGAGGACATTTAATAACATCCTGATGTCCACTACAGAGGACATTTAATAACATCCTGATGTCTACTACAGAGGACATTTAATAACATCCTGATGTCCACTACAGAGGACATTTAATAACATCCTGATGTCCACTACAGAGGACATTTAATAACATCCTGATGTCCACTACAGAGGACATTTAATAACATCCTGATGTCCACTACAGAGGACATTTAATAACATCCTGATGTCCACTACAGAGGACATTTAATAACATCCTGATGTCCACTACAGAGGACATTTAATAACATCCTGATGTCCACTACAGAGGACATCTAATAACATCCTGATGTCCTCTGTAGTGGACATTTAATAAGATCCTGATGTCCACTGCAGAGGACATTTAATAACATCCTGATGTCCACTACAGAGGACATTTAATAACATCCTGATGTCCACTACAGAGGACATCTAATAACATCCTGATGTCCTCTGTAGTGGACATTTAATAAGATCCTGATGTCCACTACAGAGGACATTTAATAACATCCTGATGTCCACTACAGAGGACATTTATAAACATCCTGATGTCCACTACATAAAGGTAAAAAAACAAGCTCTTATTTAATATGAAAAAATTATCACACTGCTCTGAAAACTCATCAAACTATTCCTGCGATATTGGCCTTTTAGAAATAATCTGAATATCAAACTCACAAAAAATGCTAATTACAGAAATATACACTTACCATAAAATGTGCTAACGGGGATGGTAGCCATTTTAAAGAACCAGAAAGAATAAATTATCAAGGCGATACCCCCACACGTGATATCATTGAAAAGTCCAGGGCCCGGCTTCCCAATAGCGATGGAATTTAGGCTTCCGAGTGTTCGCTAAGTGCATCGTTGAGGCATGTGTCGATACTGATAGGATCAAAAGAAAGGAAACACTGGTCTCGGATCAGCTTTCTCCATTCAAATCTTACCTTAACATTAGAATTATTCTACAATGCTGACAACGGATCAGCTCCTAGATAGATATCACCTATGGCTGCAAATAGTCAGGTGGCTTATTGTAATGCTTACTCTATAATAATGTGCTAAATCAAGATTTGGCACATCGTTATGCTACACATCAAGAAATATGTTGAGACAAATTACAGACAGGAGCCTCTACAAGGAGTAAAATAGAACTCCATTGATTGAACATGAAATATGTTGAGACAAATTACAGACAGGAGCCTCTACAAGGAGTAAAATAGAACTCCATTGATTGAACATGAAATATGTTGAGACAAATTACAGACAGGAGCCTCTACAAGGAGTAAAATAGAACTCCATTGATTGAACATGAGATGTATTTGAATATTATTGAAGGCCTATTCATAGGTCACATGTTTCGTCACAAAATAGTTTTGAACGTTCGTTTTGGACTAGTGCCCAACTGAGCATTCTACTCAATGCGTCGTCAATGAGAGCTGATAAAGAGTTACAACATTGCCATCCGTCTAAAGTAAACTCGACGACGTGATAATGCTGGCAAAGTTGTTTGACTCCTTTAGCAATGTCATGGTATTTCCAGGCACTATAGCCTCCATCCAGAATGGCTGAGCTTATCACCACCTTAGTGCACCACTATGGTGCCGCCAATATAGGGTGGCTTGACAACGGGAGGACAACAAAAAAACATCTAAGGACGCACTTAGCTGTTCTACAAGTGGTATGAGGTAGACGTTAGATTACGAGTGTTTACAAGTGTAACGTTACGAAGGTTCTAACGATGAACTTAACCTTAAGATACTTTTGGGAAGCTCCGGGCCCAGAATATTCTCTTAAAAACTTTTTTGAGATCAGTGTCCCTTCCACGGGACGGTTGAGCTAACGTAGGCTAATGCGATTAGCATGACGTTGTAAGTAACAAGAACATTTCCCAGGACATAGACATATCTGATAATGGCAGAAAGCTTAAATTCTTGTTAATCTAACTGCACTGTCCAATTTACAGTAGCTATTACAGTGAAATAATACCATGCTGTTGTTTGAGGAGAGTGCACAGTTTTGAACATGAAAAAGGTATTAATAGACAAATTAGGCACATTTGGGCAGTCTTGATACAACATTTTTTAAAGATCAGTCTAAAACTTTGCACATACAATGTTGCAATCTAGTGGCCAAAATCTAAATTGCAGCTGGGCTAGAATAATACATTATGGCCTTTCTCTTGCATTTCAAAGTTTTTTTTTTTTTGTTCTTTGTATTATCTTTTACCAGGTCTATTGTGTTATTCTCCTACATTCCTTGCACATTTCCACAAACTTCAAAGTGTTTCCTTTCAAATGGTACCAAGAATATGCATATCCTTGCTTAAGGGCCTGAGTTACAGGCAGTTAGATTTTGTTATGTCATTTTCGGTGAAAATGGGGAAAAAATGGGCGGATCCTACGGCCCAAAAACAACTTAATTGCTGGGTCTCAGGAGGATATTATAGCATTAAAAACAGTATTCAAAAGTTGTAATAAAGATAACAGTAAGACTGTCATAAGTGGTACGTCCCTGTTCCCTATATAATGCACACATTTGACTAGAGCCCTGTGGGCCCTGGTCAAAAGTAGTGCACGGAATAGGGAGTAGGGTGTCATTTGGGAAGCAATCAGGCTTTTCTCCTGGGTACTTAATGTAAACAACATTAAGCCCCCCTGGAGGCTGTACGGCTTCAGCATGCTTCAAGTCGGCTAGGCCAACTGAACGAGTGTGCTCGCGTGCGTGCTCCCTTAAAAGACCTTCACTTGAACAACAAGAAAAAAGCAGCGATGGTGCTGTTTGTCCATTTTGAGACGTCGTAGCCAGTATACACTTCTTTAAAATAGTTGAAGATAACTCAAGAATTCTGTCATTAATTTAATGTTGATGTTTTTGCCTAGGAGATCTTAGTCAGGCAATTTTACATCTAGCTAAGTAAGATGTTTGGTGCAAATTTCTCAATGAAAGAATTTACATGAAAATGAGTCGTCTCTCGTTGAATGACAACAAATACTTAATTGAAGAATCCCTACTGTTGACCAATCACTGATGAAGGGTCATAGACTTCGGTTACCGACTTCGGCTTGCCTCCAAAAAAAATGTAGTCTGCCTGAACAGCCGGAAAAAAAAACGTCAGAAAATGTAATGATAATATATGCACAAACTCTTCCAAACTGTTTCGGCTGGGAAGGATGCAGATGCCTTTATTTGGGGCCAGTTGGCTTGAGTGGTCCTGAGAGCAGAAGGGACCGAGTGGCTGGTCGTGTCCCTCCAGGCTCACAGGCTGGCCTTCAAGACCTGGAGCTCAGCTACACCAACCAAACATGGAGTCACCAGAGATAGCAGAGACCTGGAGCTCAGCTACACCAACAAAACATGCAGTCATCATAGATAGCAAAGACATGGAGCTCAGCTCCACCAACCAAACATGGAGTCACCAGAGATATCAGAAACCTGGAGCTCAGCTACACCAACCAAACATGGAGTCACCAGAGATAGCAGAGACCAGGAGCTCAGCTACACCAACCAAACATGGAGTCACCAGAGATATCAGAAACCTGGAGCTCAGCTACACCAACCAAACATGGAGTCACCAGAGATAGCAGAGACCTGGAGCTCCGCTACACCAACCAAACATGGAGTCACCAGAGATAGCAGAGACCTGGAGCTCAGCTACACCAACCAAACATGGAGTCACCAGGGAGAGCAGAGCTCCTCACAATCCCATCCATCCAGCCCCAGTCACCCAGCCCCAGTCACCTAGCCCCATAAACCTAGCCCCAGGCCCCCTGGCCCAGCTACCTAGCCCCAGCCACCCAGCCCCATTACCCAGCCCCATCTACCCAACCCCAGCCACCCAGACCCATTTACCTAGCCCCAGTCACCCAGCCCCAGCCACCCAGCCCCAGCCACTTATCCCCATATACCTAGCCCCAGCCACCCAGCCTCATATACCTAGCCCCAGTTTTCCAGCCCCAGTCACCCTGCCCCAGCCACCCAGCCTCATATACCTAGCCCCAGTTACCCAGCCTCATATACCTAGCCCCAGTTACCCAGCCCCAGTCACCCTGCCCCAGCCACCCAGCCTCATTCCTAGCCCCAGCCACCCAGCCTCATATACCTAGCCCCAGTTACCCAGCCTCATATACCTAGCCCCAGTTACCCAGCCCCAGCCACTTAGCCCCAGTCACCCAGCCATAGTTACCCAGCCCCAGCCACCCAGCCTCATATACCCAGCCCCAGCCACCCAGCCTCATATACCCAGCCCCAGCCACCCAGTCTCATATACCCAGCCCCATCTACCCAGCCTCATATACCTAGCCCCAGTTACCCAGCCCCAGCCACTTAGCCCCAGTCACCCAACCTCATATTCCTAGCCCCAGTCACCCAGCCTCATATTCCTAGCCCCAGTCACCCAGCCTCATATTCCTAGCCCCAGTCACCCAGCCTCATATTCCTAGCCCCAGCCACCCAGCCTCATATACCTAGCCCCAGTTACCCAGCCACAGCCACCCAGCCTCATATACCCAGCCCCAGTCACCCTGCCCCAGCCACTTAGCCCCAGCCACCCAGCCTCATATACCTAGCCCCAGTTACCCAGCCCAGCCACCCAGCCTCATATACCTAGCCCCACTTACCCAACCCCAGTTACCCAGCCCCAGTACCCAGCCCCATCAGCTGGGATGAGTAATGCCACTGCCACCCATGACCTAAATCATTTAATGAGAGTAATAGCAGCTACACACACCAAAGACAGAGTGACAGCATAGATTACATGGTAAATCTTTGGGATAATGAAGGACCCATGGCTACGGGTTGTAATAAATTCACTCCCCTGGAAGAACCGTCGCAATTACCCCTGTCACTGCCACTGACTGTGTACTACTGTTGTGGTGGTCTTTGTCCCAAATGGCATTCTATTCTCTACATAGTGCACTATTTCTGACCACAGCCCTATGGGTGCCATTTGGGAGACAGACTTGGTAAGAAAAGGAGATGGCGATGAATCTCCCTTTAACATCATCAATGATTAATAAAGAGAAAATAAGAAATAGGAATTGGATTATTAGCCCTGGGAGATTTTAATTTCTGACATGGTGCACTGAAATCGGCACATTTGTAACAGTTCTTTCTCTCTCACACTTCCCTTTTCAGGTCCATTTACTATGCTGGCTTCACTAGATCACTCAAGAGAGGAAGCACATGACCAGGCTTTCATCGAGAAAGAGAGGGGGGAATAGGTAGAGAGAGGTAGAGAAAGACAGGGTGAATAGGTAGAGAGAGGTAGAGAAAGACAGGGTGAATAGGTAGAGAGAGGTAGAGAAAGAGGGTGAATCGGTAGAGAAATGTACTATCAAATCCATCCATAGTACATTGTAAGTTATACCTAATTGACATATTTCTCTCTTTTTAGTGGTAGATGGGTTCTACTGCCTGTGCAACCCTGGCTATGCTGGTGTGAGATGTGAGCAAGACATAGACGACTGTGCCAGCAACATGTGCAGCAACAACTCAACCTGCAGAGACCTCCACTTGGTGAGTTTGATTTTGGGTAAAAGGCTAGGAAGGATAAAACAATATCACGACATGCATCGTTCATGTCCATATCTAACAATATCAATATGGTATTGAATTATCGATATTGTTGCCAACCACTAATAGAAATCTACAATCCAAGAGGGTGACACATTAAAGCATGAAACAACACTTATTTCCAATGTGGTCCTTGACGTGGATTAAGTCATATATTACATGCTTATGCAGATATGAGGTGACAAAGCAGTTTTAATAATGGGCAGGGGGGTAGATAATGGAGAGTAGGGGGTCCAGCACAGAGCCCTGGGGAACACCCTGTATAACTGGAATGGAGGTGTGGCCAGTGAGGGAGTTTTCAAGTTTCTATGTATGCTTATTTCATATTATTGTATGTCTTTGGTTTTGTAACACTTGAGAACAATCCACATCTATTACTGTGTGTGTCAGTCATCACTTCAACATTTACATAGTCTAACATGCTACATCCTGTTTCTCTGTGTGTCTGCCATCACATCTTCATTTACATAGTCTAACATTATGCTACATCCTGTTTCTCTGTGTGTCAGCCATCACATCTTCATTTACATAGTCTAACTTTATACTACATCCTGTTTCTCTGTGTGTCTGCATCACATCAACATTTACATAGTCTAACATTATGCTACATCCTTTTTCTCTGTGTGTCTGCATCACATCAACATTTACATAGTCTAACATTATGCTACATCCTGTTTCTCTGTGTCTGCATCACATCAACATTTACATAGTCTAACATTATGCTACATCCTGTTTCTCTGTGTCTGCATCACATCAACATTTACATAGTCTAACATTATACTACATCCTGTTTCTCTGTGTGTCTGCATCACATCTTCATTTACATAGTCTAACATTATGCTACATCCTGTTTCTCTGTGTCTGCATCACATCAACATTTACATAGTCTAACATTATACTACATCCACACGTTTCTGTTTTTCTTTTCCTCTCTTCTCGGCCATTTCTCTTCACCATCTCTACTGTACGCCCTGTCGTTTGCCCTTTCCCTCTCTCCCTTGTTCATCTGATATGTATCTTCACACTCTTTCTTTTCACTTTGTATTATCTCTCTCTCTCTCTCTCTCTCTCTCTCTCTCTCTCTCTTCTAGCCTTTCTCCTGTTTGTT